>NC_133328.1:80972997-81265497 GCF_042186555.1 Aquarana catesbeiana
ACACACTACACGTAGGAAATCCATTCTTGTGTGTATTTGTGTATATGTTATTGTCTGATGTTTATTTTTATCTTTTTGGAATTTTATTTTTTATGGTGTATGTAATTTTGTTTAATACGAGCCCCTTATTGAGAATCCGTCTTGGGCTTATACCCTTTGCAATTTTGCAACTCATAAGGTTTTTATATCTATATCTCTTTGTACAATGTCTAGGAATGTAAAATTTGGGAGACTTCTGGTATCATTACACCCAATATTTTTTCACTGGTTTGGAATCACATTTTTTCTCCTTTAATTTACATTGCACATAAAGTACACAGTCATACTAGTCACACTGGATACATGTGGGTGATAATCCACAAATACATACACTAATACTATTGCTTTAGTGCAACACATGCACCTGCTACTAACATGCAGATATATCACTATTTGTTATAATAATAATATATTTTTTTTTGCACTGTTATTAAATTAATTAATTTTTTTCACCTTCACAACCCTAGTAGGATTAGTCCTATAATGAAGGATTTCATTTGTTTTTTTGAATATTTTGCATGAATATTGAGCTATTTTCTATACATAGCTGTCTATTTCCACAGTACACAGTGGATGTGCTGTACAGTGGAGCGTCATTTCCCAAGCGGGGGGCGTGTCGACAGAGCGGACCGCTGGTGACGACATCGCGCCATGCCTACCGCTACACCGAGGCGTGGCACGCATGCGGCGGACGGCCGCCTAGCTTGCGTTCCACTCGGGCGGAAGTTGACGCTATACACGTCAGGAGGAGCGGTCATCCGGTTCCACTCACTTCCTGTGAGAGGTCCGGATGATTTTTCTTTGATTAACATCATCTTTTTTATATTTTAACTATATACATCATTACTGATATCTAATTTTTATAAGATTCGGAAACTTTATAGTCAATGGGCATATTTATTTCTTATTCTTTCAACAAGGGAAAGCTGGAATGCATAGAAGCCATTAAAAAGAGGCCTGGAACGCACGCGGGGCCGCCATTTTGGTGATACCCGGAAGTGCAAGCAAACAAGTGGCACATGCCGGATTCTCATTAAAGGGGGTCTTGGTAGATATATAAGTGAGTATGGCAGCAGTGGCAAGGTACCCCAGATGAAGTCTGAGTAGACGAAACGCGTCGGGAGACTCCACTGCCTGCCACCAGTTTTATTTTAAGCGCTTTTTATTATGGAAAATGTAAGTGTTTTATCTTAATAAATTTACCTTATAAAAACGGTATTATACTATGTGGCCCCTTTTTTACTTTCTATGAGCCACTACAAAATCTGGTTATACATGAAAGAATTTTGTCGGGAGCCTTGGAAATAGCATCCGGAGTCCATATTGGTCCATCGGGAGACTTCATTCCATTGCCCGGTGGCAACACAGGCATTTCTGACTCAGGAGATATATGTCTCTGTGAGTCCAACGGTTCCGGTAAGCCTGCATTGCTTCCATATGGGGGATTCTATCATTGTGTACCACCTCCTTTCAACCTATCTATGTGGTGTATAGACACTACCATCTATTTGGGACTTTCTATTGTGTCTTTAGTTTCTATACAAACAGATACTTATTGAAATGCTTCTCAGTATCACTTTGAATATATGATGTTATGAACAAAATGGTTGGATGTATTCATTTTTCCTGACCCTTTTTATTGTATATTGCCTCTCTCAACCCACTTACGCAGTATATGGACACCACCACCTGATTGTGACTCTTTATTGGTCCTCAGTTTTTAGGCAAATAGATATTCATTGAAATCTTTTTTTGTATTATTTGAATCTAGGGTGGTCTAAACAAACGGTTGGATACATTTGTTTTTTGCTACTTTAAACTTTTTTGTGATCTAAAACTAGCGCTACACTATATATATACCCATATTGTTTCCAAATTTCCTTATTTTGTGTGTGAGCTGCTACAATAGAGTAAGCGCGGTGTTCTTGAGTATTTTTTTCACTGAATGGCTGAGCAATTTGATTGGCCGTTTCAATTTAGGACTTTGATATACTCTAGTCTTTCAGACAGACAACAACTCCCAGCCGTGAACAGCTGTAGTCATAAACCGCCCCAATTTGCGCTTCCGCATATCAACATCAACAAGTCCCCTTAGATATGTGTAATTAGATTAGATTAACAGATATCACCTGAACACCCTTTTGAGCCCTTGGAATACCTACATTCCTAATCTGTATTCTTGCATATTAATATCAACAAGTCCCCCTGATATATTAGCCCCCCAGGAGGGAGCCTCTGCTATGCCAACCCAAAACACTCCTTGGTTACCCCCTCAAGTCTAATTACCATCAATAAATACTTCTTCTATGGTCCTTTAAACAATGTACCCTTTGAAATGTTCAATTAGGTTAACAGCCCATACCTCACACCCCTAGGTAGACTTGCATAAGATTAACACATCAAAGGGTCTTCAGCTGTTATATTAAAATTGAGTTGGCTTGGACAAATCGACCATTGTCAACTGAATTCTGGCCTGGTTAATATTGACTGTATGTGTACATACATATAATAATATAATGTCCCACATAAATCGGTGAACATATTACAACATATACAACAATCCTTGGTGCGAAGCGTAACTTGTCTGCCATTTTTTGTCGCCTGCAGGTAGAAGGGGAATCCCCAGCAGTAAGGCAGGCCTGCTTTTTGGATAGCTTCTAGCAGGCGGCGGAGGGCCCTGCTCTGCATGAGAGTGCGCCTGGAAATGTCCTGGTAGAAGAGAAGGTGTGCCCCATCAAAATCAAAGAACGGTTTTCCACGCATTTTTTGCATGATCCTTTAGCGTATATTTGTGAAGCTTACCAATTACATCTCTAGGATTGTCCACATCTTGGGAAGGGAGTCTGAGGGTCCTGTGGGCACAATTAATCTCAATGGGTGCTGTAGCAGGCAATCCTAGGATTTCCCTGAATATGTCTTCCAGAGTTGGGACAATACCTTTAGGAGCCATGGCTTCCGGCAGGCCGCGAATGTGGATATTTGCCCACCTGTTGCGGTTCTCAAAGTCATCCAACTGACACAAAGTCTAAATTTTTGGATCCTGGGCATCTGTCCTGGAGCATAGAGATGGCAGGGCCTCATCAAGTCTCTGTTCCAAGTTTTCCACCCTGGCCCCCAATTGATTGGTGTCAGTTTATAGCTGGGCTATGTCTTCTCGACCCTGGTAGTAAATTTTTCTAAATCATCCCGGGTGGGGAGGGACCAAATATGGCGTTTTATGTCCTCATCCCCTAGGAAGTCCGCCATGTCAGAGCCCCTATCATTTGAGTCAGAGGATCCCGGGGAGGCTGGAGGGGCAGAGTCACTGACCAAGCTCGGAGAGGGGATCTGGGACTCCATGAGTTGTTGCTGCTGGGCCACGGCTCGCTGTGCAGCTTTAGTAGCTTTCAGTTTCTGCGCCATCTTGGTGGCCTCGTGTCCCGGTCCGCGGGTCCCGTTAAAGAAAGCATCCAGCTGTTCCTGCCGGTTCCCGTCCATCCTTGACTGCTGGGAGAGCGCCCGCCGACCCTGGGATATATTTACTGCCTTTCCGGGGGTGATATCTCCCCTCAGTGCTTGTGATTAAGCGGCGGTGGGTACGGAGCTGAGGAGACGCACGTCCTCACTCCTCCACACGCCCCCTACATTCACCTTTTTAGGCAGAATTTCACTTTTCATAAAAAATGTTATCCTTTTTTTAATATCTTTTCTGCCCTCCCACTTACCTAGTCCACAGAATCTCTAAATCTTCTCCTTTCAGTTCAAAATTTAAAAAAATGCATTCTGAGTCCTAACTTCTTGTATTGTCACGTGACCTTCCAGGAACTTCATATCCAGTCATGCACTGCTTTATTCATCACAGAATAGGGTGTGTTTACTCCTCTGGACCACACCTCCTTTTTTACTATACCACCTCTCTTTTAATTCCACCCAATTTCCTACTTCTTTCTTTAGGTGGCCATACACTATACAATCTAAATGCACAATCTCCTTTACATCTACCATCAGCTATGTAGCGCAAGGGCCTGACTGATTTGATACAAATTGAATGGATTATTCGGGTGGGTTCTCCTATTCCACAGTTTTGGTAAATTTAAAGAAAATTGTACAGAGATTGTACAATCAGATTGGATATTGTATTGGCGATTTTTATACAAGTACATGGCAGGGAGACATTCAGCTGTCAAGGCTGGTTCACACCACATGCAGTCCAGTGCGTTTTTTTTTCTCCACCAAAAATGCTTGGATAATAGGTTATATGGTTTCCAATGGCATAGCTCACACCAATGCGGTCAGTTCCAGAACATGCTGCATTGTTCTGCATTGACCTGTACAGGAAATTTTGAAAATGCATGAAAAATGCACTGGAACGCACCAAAAAGGCACCGGAACACACATGTTTTTACTTAAGGTGAAGACAAATGCACCAGAATGCATCAAAAACGCGTCAAAATGCGCATGCAGAAAACCATCCGGAACACATCCGGACTATGATGTGAACCGACTCTCAATGTTCTTGTAATCCAGCTCCAGCTCAGGAGGGGGGAGGGTGTCAGGGTTGGCAACTGTACGTAAATTTACAGACCGTTTGTAAATATTGGGCAAATTAGCTGTCCATCAATGTCCGTTACCGACAGCGGCCGCCCGTAAAAAACATGGCCATGGGCTAGCTTTGAAACTGTGTATGCTGCCAGTGGGGTGGGGGGCCTGTGGGCACGATGACTTATGCGCAGTTCCGAGCCAGCTCGGTTGGGGGGGGCGGGAATTGGCGATGTCATGGCACTGCTTGGCGCCTTTAAAGAGGAGCTCCAGGCTCCCTCCAAAAAAATTTAAAAGTCAGCAGCTAAAAATACTGTAGCTGCTGACTTTTAATATTAGGGCACTTACCTGCCCGGGCATCCAGCAGTGTCCTCAGCTGAGCCGATTCTTCAATTGGCTATCGAGAGCTGGCGCCGCCCCCTTGACTAAGGGAAACTGGCAGTGAAGCCTTGAAGCGTCACAGCCGGCTACCTACTGTGCATGCGCGAAGTGCGCTGCGCTTTAATAGGCTGAAGTCTTCTGGGACTTGTCAAGTATCCCAGAAGGCTGAGCGGAAAGGAGGGGGGGCCGAACTTTTACAGCGACAAACTGAGCTGGAAGTGGGAGCGGGTACCTGTCAAAACCAGACCCCCTCCCCCCCAAAAGGTGCCAATTGTGGCAGGGGAGGAGGCAGACATGTGGACCTTCCCCTTTTGGGTGGAGCTCCCCTTTAACAAATCGGATATTACAGTTTGTCCCTTCAGAAATTTGGATCGGATGTCGAAAGATGTGTATACGCTATATAAAAAACGAACGATGGTTCCTCACACGGAATTTTTCTTCCAATTATCTTACAGTGTGTACCCAGCTTGAATCAAACTGTAACTGTACCCAAACATGTTCATAACATGATAATCAGACATGGCAGTCAGTCAGACAAGATAATGTTTTACATTTGTTCATCATTAGGTTAGCATTGTGTATAATTGCACAGCAGAGAATTTGATAGAAGGGGATGTTTATTAACATTGTGATTTTATTACCATAAAAATAATTGAATTTGCTTTGCTATTCACAGAGACTGAAATGTTTGTAGATTTTGTCTGGATGTGACACTACTGTGCTCGTTCATTTTAACAAGCTGTGACTTTTTCATGTTCGTGTGTCCTGAACACTTGCTATGTTACTGTTATTACACCTATTGTCATGGAACATTACAAGGGCCTAATGCATTAATTCACAGCTTAGCAATGTCAAAAGAAAGTGATAAAAAAAAAACAAAAAATCATAAAAATATTGTCCTTTTTGTCATAGAACAGAGGGAGGTATACTGCTACACGTTCTATAAGGTTGGGTTCACACATATGCTATGTGTGAACTCAGTCTAAGGGCTCATGCACACCGCAGCTCAAAAAAAAAGCTGCTTTTACAGGCATTTGAGCTTTTATTTCTCTGCCTAAAAGCTTAAAGAAGCTTGTGCTTTTTGTGCTCTTTTGCATGTTTTTATTGAGCTTCTTTTAGTGTCTTTGACCTGAGCATATGCGTTTTTTGGGGGTTTTTTTGCAAACCCTCCACTCAGCAAATTTTTCCTATTTTTTTCTAAAAAAAATTGTGCCTTTTCATGCTTTTTTGCATGTTTTTGGGCACTTGGGTGTCTTTTCTGCTTGAAAGCTCCTCAAAAACACAAGTTTGGTGGGGGGGTTTTCTGCCTGTAAGAGCATATGCCTGTAAACTCCTGAAAAAACTCCTGAAAAAGCCATAGTGTGCATGGACTCATTGGCTAACGTAGAGGGGGGTTTCCAGGCAGAAAAAAATGAGAACTCAAAAAAGTTCAAGAGCCTGTAGGAGCTGCTTCTTTAAGATGCAGTGTGCATGAGCCCTATGTATGCTATAGCTCAGCCTTTCTCAACCAGGGTGCCATCAGGGATATTTGGGAGTGCCGCGGACGCAGTTTGGCCAGAATCAGCATTATGTGCTGTCATGGTGTGAGCATGCCACCAGTACTATAACTAATGAAGCTCTAGGGCAAGGACTCACAATGTCCTGTTTGCACCATTATGCTGATCAAAGCCAAGGAGCTTTCAGGGCACCCCCCCCCCAGCTTTTGAGGAGGGATGACGTCCACCTCTATCTGGGCTTGTTCCATCTCCCACCCTCTGCCATGCTGCTGGAGTAAGGTAGGGCTCTATTGGGAATAGGAGACTTCAATGTATAGGAGGGACTCTAATGTGAAGGGGGGGGGGTCTGACATGGTGGAGGAGGGTTATGCCGTTCATGGGGCAACCTCTAATGTAAAGGAATTCTGATGTGAATGTAATTTTATTAAGGTGGTTCAGGTTTAGGTTTTCCATTGATAATAAGTACCATAAGCAGTACTGTACAAAAGTTATAGGCGGGTGTGAATAAATGCTGTAAATTAGGAATGTTTTCAGAATAAGAAGTGATAATAGTTTATTTTTATCAATTAACAAAATAAAAAGAGAACAGAGGAGAAATCAAATCAATATTTGGTGTGACCACCATTTGCTTTCAAAACAAAACAGCATCTCAAATCCTTCTGTCTCTTCATGTAATTCTAGACAGACTCGATGATGAGATCTGGGCTCTGTGGAGACCAAACCTTCACTTCCAGGACTTCTTGTTCTTTACGCTGAAGATAGTTCTTAATGACATTGGGTGTATGTTTGGAGTCATTGGCCTGCTGAAGAATACATTTGGGGCCAATCACATGCCATCCTGTTTGTATGGCATGATGGATAAGTATCTGCCTATAATGCTCAGCATTGAGGACACCATTGATCCTGACCAAATCTCCAACTACATTTGCAGAAGTGTAGCCCCAAACTTGCAAGGAACCTCCACCACGATTCACTGTTGCCTGCAGACATTCATTATTGTAACGTTCACAAGCCCTTCCGGCAAACGAACTGCCTCCTGATACAGCCAAAGATTTCAAATTTTAAAACATCAGTCCAGAGCACCTGGTGCCATTGTCGGAGGTATGGCTTTTTGCTTCCATATAGACCGCTTGTGACCAGACTTCTCGGGACTGTAGATGGGTGTACCTGGGTCCCACAAGTTTTCGCCAGTTCTGTGCTGATGGCACTGCTGAACATCTTCCAGTGTCGAAGGGAAGTAAGCATGATGTGTCTTCTGCATTAAGTTTCCTTGGCCGACCACTGTGTCTACAGTCCTCAATCAATGGTGTCCTCAATGCTGAGAAATACAGGCAGATACTTATCCATAGTAACAAAAATTATTTTCGGTGTGACGATATAGTTTTAACACAGCAGATAAGCAGTTACCTACAGAGACTATATAGCATAGATGGGGTTAATAAAAATACCAAGTTTATTGAAAAAATCAATCAAAATGTATCAAAAATCCAAAAATTTAGAATTGCTAAATCTTGCATCCATCACCATAAAAAGGACACAATGTTGTCTTCCCACACCAACCCCCCCCAATGAGGTCAGAGTATGGGCCACACACACATGAGTGGATGGGTCTGAGACTAAAATACAAGACTTTAGGCCGATCAACATCCATGCATTAATACCACTTAGGTGCACACAATTGTGAGGCTAGCAGGAGCAGTATACATCATCCAACCGATGTATCATCCAACTGATGATATCATCCACGACGAATCATCCAACCGATGTAAGGTCATCTAGTGTATTGGTACAGCTGTGGCCAAAAGTTTTGAGAATGACACAAATATTAATTTTCACAAAGTCTGCTGCTTCAGTGTTTTTAGATCTTTTTGTCAGCTGTTACCATGGTATACTGAAGGATAATTACAAGCTTTTCATAAGTGTCAAAGGCTCTTATTGACAATTACAAGTTTACGCAAAGAGTCAATATTTGCAGTGTTGGCCCTTCTTTTTCAAGACCTCTGCAATTCGTCTGGGCATGCTGTCAATCAACTTCTGGGCCACACCCTGACTGATGGCAGCCCATTATTGCATAATCAATGTTTGGAATTTGTCAGAACGTGTGGGGGTTTTTTTAGTTCTCCCGCCTCTTGAGGATTGACCACAAGTTTTCGATGGGATTCAGGTCTGGGGAGTTTTCTGGCCAGGGACCCAAAATTTCTGTGTTTTGTTCCCCCAAACCACTTAGTTATCACTTTTGTCTTATGGCAAGGCAAGGAAAAGGCATTTTTTCCGGATTCCCAAACAATTGGAAAAGGAATTCATCAGAGAAAATGACTTTACTCCAGTCCTCAGCAGTCCAATCCCTGTACCTTTTACAGAATATCAGTCTGTCCCTCATATTTTTCCTGCTGCCCTTTTTGACACCAGGCCATCCTCCGAAAGTCTTTGCCTCACTGTGTGTGAAGATGCTCTCACACCTGCCTGCTGCCATTCCTGAGCAGGCTCTCCACTGGTTGTGCCCCGATCCCGCAGCTGAATTAACTGTAGGAGATGATTCTGGCGTTTGATGGACTTTCTTGGGTGCCCTGAATCCCTCTTCACAAATGCAGTGGAAAGATATTTTTAAGGAATTCAGTTCATTTTCATGGCAAAGGGGAACTTTGCAATCAATTGCAATTCATCTGATTACTCTTCATAACATTCTGGAGTATATGCAAATTGCCATCATAAAAACTGAGGCAGCAGACTTTGTGAAAACTAATATTTGTGTCATTCTGAAAACTTTTGGCCATGGCTGTAGCTGCAATGAGGACAGACTAGTCAACTGTTTTGTTGGTTTCTGAATCAGCTATATAAATCCTTTGGTAGAATGTGTAATCCCTCCGTAGGATATATTAACTCGGCAAGAGAGATTCAAGTGACGCGGTCTCTATATAGCTACTGTTGATAAGATGTAGCATTGTCTGTGCACTCCGCCCTTATCTGTTAGTAATGTGATCCCATCTAGTGGATATCCATGGATCTGCGGTATGTGCAACAGAATTACAATGTATCCCAGATTTCAGCTGATTGTAGCTTATAAATAGGGTGTAACATGGCTGTCAATACTTTCACGTTCATAGAGTTCTTAAAAATTCAAAAGAGCAACATCAATGAACATAAATTCAGTTTGCCACTCTGCTATGGGGATCCTCTGCCTCCAGCCAGTCAGTTCATTGTTTACATCAGTGTTCAAAAGACAAAACATGGTGCAAGTACTCACAGTTCACTCTTATGCCCTGTAAACGCGGTCGGAGAGAGATCGGATTGTGTTGTTGGAAATTCCGATCGTGTGTGGGCTACATCGGACTTTTTCTGTCGGAATTTCCGACACACAAAATTTGAGAGCAGGATATAAAATTTTCTGACAACAAAATCCGATCAGTTAAATTCCGATCGTGTGTACACCAATCTGATGCACAAAGTGCCACGCATGCTCAGAATAAATTAAGAGACGAAAGCTATTGGCTACTGCCCCGTTTATAGTCCCAACGTACGCATTTAACGTCACCGCGTTCAGAATAATCGGATTTTCCGACAACTTTGTGTGACCGTGTATGCAAGACAAGTTTGAGCCAACATCCGTCTGAAAAAATCCATGGATTTTGTTTTCAGAATGTCTGATCGTGTGTACATGGCATAAGTCTGTATTAATCCGTGTCTGATAGACGCAAATTCACGGCTAGTTTCACTATGTTGTCAGCTCATTGCGCTTAGGCTATGAGTAGCTTATGTGTATGTCTGCCTCATCACTGGCATGAACAGTCAGTGCTCCATGGTTGTTAGCCGGGCTCCCTGGGTAGGGGTGGCTGCTGATGATGTCATGGACCCCATGACGTCCACCATGTCATGCCATCAACCCCAAACATAACACCAATGTTATTAAAGTGGAAGTAAAGACAAACAGTGCTGGTGGAAGGATTTTTGTCCACATAGGCGAAGGTTCATTTTTTTCCCCTGCACTGGAAATGGATCACGGGGTGTTCACACCTATGCGATCCGATTCTGTCAATTGTACCGCCTTTTGCAAATCATTTTGGGGTGTCATTAACTTAACCCTGACACCCTATGCGGTTCGCATGAGCACCGTATGATTTCAATGCGGTGCAGGAAATGCACAGGTTTCGCTGCAGTTCTTGCACAACGTATATGTATGTGAACCTAGTCTTAAGGACAGGAGAAAAATGCCCTTTTTTTATAAACCCAGACTGTGACAGTCCCCGTGTTTCCTTCTCTAACTGCTCCATCTCCCTGCTCTCCCTGTCTCCAGCTCCCAATGTCTCCTGCTCTGTTTCCATCTTCCTTGCTCTGTCTACATCTCACCAATCAATATATCTTCTATTTTTCCCCATTTCTTTTGCTCTGTCTCCATGTACTCTTCTCTGACTGCCCCAATTTGTTTTTGTCCCTTGCTCTGTCCCTATGTCCCCTTCTCTGTCCCCATTATGCCCTCATATTTTCATCTCTCCTGTGGGATCCATAATGTACAGTCAGTGGGCTGTATTATTAGAACTATCTAAGCACTTTGCCCTACCTTTCACTGTGACTGTGGGATCCCTTGATCCCTCCGTACCAATAATGCTCCTGTGCCACCTGGCCCCTCGCCCTGGTCTTGACTCCTCCCTCTGTCACACACGCCTCCAGTTCAGCGGCGCGTGTCTTCAGGCAGAAATGGTGCCTCTGCAAACTCTGTTACCGCCCAGGTGGGAGAGAGCGGGCGCTAGGAGAAAGGAGGAGGAGGGCTGGGACTCTGGGAGAGCAGCTGAAAGTCACTGTAGGGAGGCAGAAGCAGAACCTCAGAGCCTGGGACTGTGCTGGCCAGCACTGTGCACCATGCCTGACCTGAGATGGGTAAAGCTGCATGCGAGCAGGGTGGTGCCAGCTTAAGCGCATCTTGAGGAATCCCCGGCTTTGGCGCCCTTAGGCAGCTGCCTATGGTGCCCTATGCTGGCATCAGTGTCAGAAGCCATGAAATCAGACCAAGACAGAAATACACTTCTTTAATAATAAAAGTAAAAAGAACAAACGTGGTCAAAACATAGCCAGAGTTCAGTAACCGGAAGGAATAGTCAGCCAAGCCAAAAGTCAGGGATCAGTGTAGTGGAACAGCAAGCAGGATCTGAAGCCAGAAGGGATTTCAGCAAAGCAAGTCTTTGACCAGGATCGCGGGAGAGTTTCTGTGATGTTGACCAAGGCGAAGGCAGAGATCCTCTGGACTGGACAGCTTAAGTAGGTAGGACTGACGAGCAGGATATCATCAACAGCTGAGTAACTGTGAAGAGATAGGAGCTGGCGAATAGCCGATAGCTGAGCGGCCAGCTCAGAGAAGGAAGGTCTGAGCCCAGCCCTGACAGTCAGCCCTGAAGGCAAAACCTAACAAACTCTAAACCTACTCTCAGCCACATTCTAAGCCTAATCTATCTAGCTCTGTAAGGAAAAAAATCACTGCACTTACCAGTTCCACCCTGAGCTGTCAATAACAGCTTCAGTGTGTAGGATAGGCAGCCGATAATGGAAGCCACATGGTAACTCTATGGGTGGTGTCACTTCCCAGGCATTTCCCAGCCATTGTCTACTCTCTCCTGCAAACAGGGCACCACTGGAGACCGGACTGGAGTGGCTAGAGAACAGGCAAGTATAGTGATCTTTTGTTGCTCAAGAACTATGTTCAGTGTTAAGAAGAACAAGGAGTCCTAGAAGTGATGATATGGCCATCAAAGAGCCCTGATCTCAACATCATGATGTTAAAAGGAAACAGTAGGCACAAAATCCAATCTGGCCAACCCCATGAACATACTGTCTATTAAATTATAATTGACTCCATAACACTTGTGACAGCGGTCCCAGGAGCAGAAGCAGTGTCTGTAATTAAACAAGCAAGGGAAAGAAGGAAGCACCTTCTAAGTATAGCATAAGGATTATTTATTGATTATTTATTAACCTCTTCCAGCCCAGTCTATTGTAAAATGATGACTGGGCTGGAACACCGTTGTTCTGTTGTTCTGGGAGGACATCATATGACGTCCTCCCAGAATCACGCCCCAGGAGCTGTGCTTTGGCGCAATCTGTCACCGGCCATGTCCACCTGCTTGCTACTGGTACCATATGGTCCATCACAGCAGATCACATGACAGTTGTACACAATGAAAGACTTTGTTACACGCCTTTCATTGTGTACTATTTTGATGAGCTCTGTGATTGATCACAGTCATCACATGGTACAGACAGGGCCAATCTGTTTGTACCATGTGATTAGCTGTGAAATAGTAAACACTGAATGAGTAGTTTTCATTCAGAAAAATGGTTGCTTATAATTGTAAAATGCACAGTTATAAGCAATCATAGTGTGTAAAAAAAGAAAATCCTGATATTCACCCCAGAGTAGTACTATGGTAACACTGTGTTCTGGTTACTGTATGTAAGAAAAAAAAATTGCAAAAAAGAAATTGTTTTTTTTTTTACATACTGTCATCAGTCACTGCCACACTAGTCGTATGATGACGCTGTACTGCACTGGTGACAGTATGTACAAAATTGCAAAAAAAGCTTTTTTTAAATTTCTTAATTTTGCA
This sequence comes from Aquarana catesbeiana, assembly GCF_042186555.1. NCBI lineage: Eukaryota > Metazoa > Chordata > Amphibia > Anura > Ranidae > Aquarana > Aquarana catesbeiana. Next base: position 80,986,025 of record NC_133328.1, read on the forward strand.
AAAAAGCTGTGTCAAAAAATTACAACTTCAAAATACTTGCCATGCCTCTAACTTAATACCTTGGACTGTCTACTTTCCAAAAAGGAGTTATTTGGGGGTATTTGTTTTGTCCTGCCATTTTTGGGCCTCAAGATTGATCAATTTTTAGATATGTACAGTATATACCATAGTTTGTGGACTCTATAACTTTTCTACAGAGTAAATAATATACACTAATTCAGTTATTTTCACCGAATGTAGCAGACATTTTGGCCTAAATTTAGGAAGGAAAATCATTTATTTGCAAAATTTTATAACAGAAACAAAGAAAAATGCTTTTTTTTTTTCAAAAATTTTGATCTTTTTTTGACACACAATACCGAGCCTGTTGACTTTTAACAATGTGAGTTGCCAATTTTGTGTTTTTAATAAACCGTTCTTATGCTACACTTAGGCGCTTCCCTCTCTCCCTTGACCTCAACATCATTGAGTCTGTCTAGAATTACATGAAGAGACAGAAGGATTTGAGGCAGCCTACATCCACAGGAGATCTGTGATTAGTTTGGAACAACCTACCTGCCGAGTTCCATTTAAAAACTGTTTGCACATGCACTGTGCATACCTAGAGGAATTGATGCTGATTTGAAGCCAAAGGTAGTCACGCCAAAAATCAATTTGATTTACATTTTTCTTCTGTTTTCTCACTTTTACATTTTGTAAATTGACAAAAATAAACATCTAAAATATATATTTTTGAGAGCATTCTTACTTTACAGCATTTCTTCATGCCTGCCTATAACTTTTGCACAGTACTGTATGTTAGGGATGTCCCGAGATTTTGTGTACTTTCAAATAGTTCCATGGCTGAAAAAAGGCTGAGAAGCACTGCTATAGCTAAAATAAAGAAAATTAATTAGTCTTCTGATGAGAATTATTGCAGTCTCAAAAGTACAATTCTCTCTAGTCATAAATAGGGTAAATAATACTGTCTGATAGACAACTTATGGCAAATAGGATTTGTCTGCTAAATAAAATATAATTATAAGGAAAGGTAAACACAAGGTGCATGGAATTTTGGGAAGCAAGGTGTGAATAGTTATTGGAAATGTATGCTAAGTGAACCATATACTAACTTCCCTATGAAATACTTACCTTAGAACGATGCCTTGCAGTGCTGCCCGGTCACCGCTGAGGGAGCTGACATGTTCCCTTGGCGTTTCTTTCCGGTTTGCGGCTCCGGCGCTGTGAGTCACTCCCACACATGCGCACGGGAGTCCTTCGTTCCAGCACTATACGCCTTCACTGCGCATGCGCCGCTGACATGTCAGCGGCTGCATGCAAGGAGAATATCCCCTAAACTATACAGGTTTAGGAGATATTCATTTTACCTACAGGTAAGCCTTATTATAGGCTTAAATGTAGGTAAAAATGACCAAGCAGACAATACAACCGCTTTAATTCTTAGACTTTAAAGCAGGGGTCCTCAAACTACGGCCCGCGGGCCACATGCGGCCCGCCGAGGACATTTATCCGGCCCAATCCACCCAGGGCCGGATTCCCGACAATCCAGGCTCGGGCCGGGGCCAGGTCGGCTCGGCTTCGGCAGGGAGCATATCCGCTCCGCTCCGCTCAAGCCGCCTCCCCCACACCAGTAATGGAGGGCTCCGTGTGCCGCGCTGCATGCTGGGAAGTGTAGTTCCCAGCACAGTCCCGCACGGAGACAGGAGGCGCGAAGAGTGACAGAGCGGAGGCTTCAAGCAACAGCCTACGAACAAGTGAGGACCCCTCTGTCCCCCTGTCCACCCCTCTGTCCCCCTGTCCACCCCTCTGTCCCCCTGTCCACCCCTCTGTCCCCCTGTCCACCCCTCTGTCCCCCCCTCTGTCCCCCTGTCCACCCCACTGTCCCCCTGTCCACCCCTCTGTCCCCCTGTCCACCCCTCTGTCCCCCTGTCCACCCCACTGTCCACCCCTCTGTCCCCCTGTCCACCCCACTGTCCCCCTGTCCACCCCTCTGTCCCCCTGTCCACCCCTCTGTCCCCCTGTCCACCCCTCTGTCCCCCTGTCCACCCCTCTGTCCTCCTGTCCACCCCTCTGTCCTCCTGTCCACCCCACTGTCCCCCCCTCTGTCCACCCCTCTGTCCTCCTGTCCACCCCACTGTCCCCCTGTCCACCCCACTGTCCACCCCACTGTCCCCCTGTCCACCCCACTGTCCCCCTGTCCACCCTACTGTCCCCCTGTCCACCCTACTGTCCCCCTGTCCACCCTACTGTCCCCCTGTCCACCCTACTGTCCCCCTGTCCACCCCTCTGTCCCCCTGTCCACCCCTCTGTCCCCCTGTCCACCCCACTGTCCCCCTGTCCACCCCTCTGTCCCCCTGTCCACCCCACTGTCCCCCTGTCCACCCCTCTGTCCCCCTGTCCACCCCTCTGTCCCCCTGTCCACCCCTCTGTCCCTCTGTCCACCCCTCTGTCCACCCCACTGTCCCCCTGTCCACCCCACTGTCCATCCCACTGTCCCCCTGTCCATCCCTCTGTCCCCCTGTCCATCCCTCTGTCCCCCTGTCCATCCCTCTGTCCCTCCCTCTGTCCCCCTGTCCACCCCTATGTCCACCCCACTGTCCCCCTGTCCACCCCTCTGTCCCCCTGTCCACCCCACTGTCCCCCTGTCCACCCCACTGTCCCCCTGTCCACCCCACTGTGTCCCCCTGTCCACCCCACTGTCCCCCTGTCCACCCCTCTGTCCCCCTGTCCACCCCTCTGTCCCCCCCTCTGTCCCCCTGTCCACCCCACTGTCCCCCCCTCTGTCCCCCTGTCCACCCCTCTGTCCCCCTGTCCACCCCTCTGTCCCCCTGTCCACCCCTCTGTCCTCCTGTCCACCCCTCTGTCCTCCTGTCCACCCCACTGTCCCCCCCTCTGTCCACCCCTCTGTCCCCCTGTCCACCCCACTGTCCCCCTGTCCACCCCACTGTCCCCCTGTCCACCCCTCTGTCCCCCTGTCCACCCCTCTGTCCCCCTGTCCACCCCTCTGTCCATCCCTCTGTCCCCCTGTCCATCCCTCTGTCCACCCCAGTGTCCCCCCCTCTGTCCCCCTGTCCACCCCTCTGTCCCCCTGTCCACCCCTCTGTCCCCCTGTCCACCCCTCTGTCCCCCTGTCCACCCCTCTGTTCCCCTGTCCACCCCTCTGTCCATCCCTCTGTCCCCCTGTCCATCCCTCTGTCCACCCCAGTGTCCCCCCCTCTGTCCCCCTGTCCACCCCTCTGTCCCCCTGTCCACCCCTCTGTCCCCCTGTCCACCCCTCTGTCCCCCTGTCCACCCCTCTGTCCCTCTGTCCCCCTGTCCATCCCACTGTCCCCCTGTCCATCCCTCTGTCCCCCTGTCCATCCCCTATATATATTATTATTTATTATTCGTTCTTTTATTCTTTTGCACTACAAAAAAGATGTGTGCATAGGAATTTAGGAATTAGTTCATATTTTTTTTAAACTATAGTGCGGCCCCCCAACAGTCTGAGGGACCGTGAACTGGCCCCCTGTCTAAAAAGTTTGAGGACCCCTGCTTTAAAGGATAAATTTACCATTCTCAACATGTTACATGTTATACTCATATTCAGGGTGTAACATGTAACATGTTGAGCATCCAGCACCTTTTCTCTTGATCCACCCCTTCCTTGTGACAGTGGATGGGGGACCTTCTCCCTGCGCCCACTGTCACAATTTGAAAACAGCTCAGCTATGTGGGGCTCCGCCCACACAGTCGCATCATTCATTCAGAGTTCTGTGAATGAATTCCTACAAGTATTGTCAGCCATTGCGGCTGAAAACTTGTAGTTCCCAATAAACTGTGAGGGTGTTGGTGAGCATTCTCATAGTCCATTGAGCTTCCTGAACTTCAGTAACTGCCTGGTACAGAGGTGTAAGCAGACAGCGTACTGATAGTCTACGAGAGCCTGAAATTGCACTAGCAATCTACTGATCGCAGGGGCAATGCTTTACAGGCTCCCAAGAGAAAAAAATAAATACAAATTTTATTTTACCTGCAAAAAAAGTGCATTTATTTATTTATTTATTTTAGGATGAACTTATCCTGTAATGCTTTCTGTTTTCTAAATTACAACTATGAACATGGTCAGTTTCACTGGAAAGAGAAAAATCCCTAAGTGGACACTAGGTGGCAGAAGAAGCATAGGACATAGTGATTAAATTAACATTCAAGCGTGATTATCATTATACTGATTATTATACAGCAGTGCAAATAATAATGATGGTGTGCAAACTGAAGTAACTTTGTAGCAGCCAATCTTATTTTCTTATAGTGCAATCAGATCTGTGAAATATGACTTTAATTTTATGGATTTACCACATTTACTCTTCCTTTCTGCATTGCAGTTTGCAGATCTTCGGCTGTTACAGTCATATGAGGCCTTGCATGTCTGCTAGCTAAACTGCATGTAACTAGCAACCCATAGAGCATGCTAGGACTTGTATTATCATGGCTGCATGGCAGCTGGAGACCTACTGAGTGTCTATCACTGGCTTATTAAACGTGCTTGAAAATTTTCAGAAAAAAAACAGGATTATAGTCCATACCTCCCGACTGTCCCTGATTTCGAGGGACTGTCCCCGATTTGGAACAAAGTCCCTCTGTCCCTCTTTTTTTTTTTTTCTCCTCATTTGTCCCTCATTTTAGTTCGAGCCATACAGTTTTATATAAAAATGCACTATTTATCTATCAAAAAGTGTCTTACAGTAATAAACCATCCAGTTTCTAAATTGCTGCATTTGTAAACTCTAAAAGCCAATATAAAGCAATAGTAGTGTTAAAAAAAAAGCACTTGTGGGTTTACCTAATCATTTTTTAATTTAATTCTCCTTTTAGGGGGTGTGGCAGGGGGTATGTCCTATACCTACATACTTTTGCTAACTGGTATCCCTCATTGCCATTTCAGAAAGCTGGGAGGTATGCTATACTTGTTCACTTTGCACACTACATAGCTATTGAATGTACTTTAGAATGCAGCGTTCTGAAGCTTCAGATGGATGGCACCATTGTTGACCAATAATATATAAAATGAATGGCTTTTTCAACCATTTTAACATAGAGGAACCCTTGAAAAAACTTCCAGGTCTCAAGGAACCCCTGCCAATAATTTCTATATCTAAAGCTATCACTGGCATACTTGCCAACTGTCCCGAATTTTCGGGAACATTCCGGGATTTAAACCTTTTTCCCAGCATTGCCGTTTCCCGGGAGATGTCCCAGGAAATCGCAGTTTTCCTGTTTTATTTTTTCAATGGCCAGCATTGAATTGTCTCCACTGCTGCCATTTTACAGAACACCAGCTATCGTGAGGAGGAAACAAGAGGCGGAAGCCAAGCTCCGCCTCTTGGTTCTTCCCTTCCAGCTCCACGAGCTGGTCTCCTGTAAATGGCACAGAGACCAGATCAACGGAGTGTCGCTACCGGGGTGCAGCCTGCACCCGGGTGAGAAGGGGGGACACCTAATGTAAGGAAGGACTCTGCTCTGGGGGGGACACCTTATGTAAGGAAGGGCTCCGCTCTGGGGGGGACACCTAATGTAAGGGAAGGACTCTGCTCTGGGGGGGACACCTGATGTAAGGGAAGGACTCTGCTCTGGGGGGGGACACCTGATGTAAGGAAGGGCTCCGCTCTGGGGGGGACACCTGATGTAAGGAAGGATTCCGCTCTGGGGGGGACACCTGATGTTAGGAAGGACTCCGCTCTGGGGGGGGGACATCTGATGTAAGGAAGGGCTCCGCTCTGGGGAGGGGACACCTGATGTAAGGAAGGGCTTCGCTCTGGGGGGGCATCTGATGTAAGGAAGGACTCTGCTCTGGGGGGGACCTGATATAAGGAAAGACTCTGCTCTGGGGGGAATACCTGATGTAGGGAAGGACTCCGTTCTGGGGAGGGGACACTTGATGTAAGGAAGGGCTCCGTTCGGGGGGGACACCTGATGTAAGGAAGGGCTCCGCCCTGGGGACACCTGATGTAAAGAAGGACTTCATTCTGGGGGGGACACCTGATGTAAGGTGGAACTCCGCTCTGGGGACACCTGATGTTAGAAGGGACTCTGCTCTGGGGACACCTGATGTAAGGAAGGACTCCGCTCTGGGGACACCTGATGTAAGGAAGGACTCCGCTCTGGGGACACCTGATGTAAGGAGGGACTCCGCTCTGGGGATACCTGATGTAAGGAAGGATTACGCTCTGGGGACACCTGATGTAAGGAGGGACTCCGCTCTGGGGATACCTGATGTAAGGAAGGATTACGCTCTGGGGACACCTGATGTAAGGAAGGACTCCGCTCTGGGGACATCTGATGTAAGGAAGGGCTCCGCTCTGGGGAGGGGACACCTGATGTAAGGAAAGACTCCACTCTGGGGACACCTGATGTAAGGAAGGACTCCGCTCTGGGGACACCTGATGTAAGGAGGGACTCCGCTCTGGGGATACCTGATGTAAGGAAGGATTACGCTCTGGGGACACCTGATGTAAGGAGGGACTCCGCTCTGGGGATACCTGATGTAAGGAAGGATTACGCTCTGGGGACACCTGATGTAAGGAAGGACTCCGCTCTGGGGACATCTGATGTAAGGAAGGGCTCCGCTCTGGGGAGGGGACACCTGATGTAAGGAAAGACTCCACTCTGGGGACACCTGATGTAAGGAAGGACTCTGCTCTGGGGTCACCTTATGTAAGGTAGGACTCCGCTATGGGGACACCTGATGTAAGGAAGGACTCTGCTGAGAATTCCTGATGTAATAAGGGACTCCGCTGGGAATGCCTGATGTAAGGAGGGACTCTGCTGGGAATGCCTGATGTAAGGAGGGACTCCGCTGGGGGCACCTGATGTAAGGAGGGACTCTGCTGGGAATGCCTGATGTAAGGAGGGACTCTGCTGGGGACACCTGATGTAAGGAGGGACTCTGCTGGAAATGCCTGATGTAAGGAGGGACTCCACTGGAGGCACCTGATGTAAGGAGGGACTCTGCTGGTAATGCCTGGTGTAAGGAGGGACTCTGCTGGGAATGCCTGGTGTAAGGAGGGACTCTACTGGGGACACCTGAAGCATTTGGTGGCAGGCAACGTGGCAAGTGACACGCTCAGGGCTCCCACTGATTCTGCATTATGGTGAGTTGAATAAATTCATTTTATATTACAATATAATAATAGATATAATGTGCTTCAATCGTCCTGACACCATAACAACCATGGTGCCAGGATGATTGAAGTGCTAACACCAGGTGTTTGGAGTATCTTTATCTGCTGATTGTTAAACTTTATGGAATACACATATTGCTATTGTGGTGTAGGATCTGGGCCTGCTGTCCCTCCATCCCTCTTTCTTTCTCTCTCCTTCCCTCCCTATTTCTTTCTCCCTCCACCCGTCCTTCATCTCAGACTCAAACCACACCCCACTTTAAGCCACACCCAATATTCCAGTCAAACCACGCTCATTTTTCACAGCGGCGCATTTATCTGTCCCCACTACCACATGCCTACAAATGAATGCCACTCCCCCTAATTATAATAAGACTCCACATACAGACAAAAAAGTATCCCTATACATTTTTTGACAATGTTGGCAACTATGCACTGGTGACATAAAAAACAGAAATTCCCCCACTTCCACAAATGCTAAAAAAATGTGTTCTATTTGTTTACCATTTTGCATCTTTTTTTGTGCTGCAAGGCAGTAATTACAGGTTCCCAGCCTAGGCCATATGCACTTATTCTTGGGATTATGTCACACCTACCAGGAGGCAGTGTGTCACTAAGCTGCAAGTTTGCAGTGCATACGTGGAAGATGTCCGTGCATGTGCATAAATGCAGCGGGGCACTACTGTGCCCATTCAGTAGAAACTGGTGCTATTTCTGTGCATGTGTGGATATGTGGAAATCTGCTACGTGTGCACAAAAGTACCATGTACAGAGTTCATACACATAGAGATTGATTTACTAAAGGCAAATATACTGTGGACTGCAAGTGCACTTTAAGTGCATTTGCTCTAGATCTGAGGGGAAGTTCTGCTGGTTTCGATCATCCAATCATGTACAAACAAAAATGCTGTTTTTTTTTTATTTTCCTTGTGATTGAATATTCTTTTATTCTTTGTAAAGTGTAGTTTTACCTCATTTACTAAGCTCTGGAGCAAGTACACTTACAGTGCACAGTATATATGCCTTTAGTAAATCAATACCATAGTGTGTACCATAACACTGCGCTCCTGACAATATGATAGTTCACCAAAATATGCGCACATGCCTTTTTTTTTAAATATTGATGGTAAAAGACCCATCAGATAGTGTGCCTGCCAGGGAGTATAAGTAAACACCACCTTCTTGCGTTTTGCTCATACTGTCCATGGCCTTATTGACCTATATCCCTCTCCTGCTTATTCTACCTGTAATCATACCATCCACCTTCATCAATTGGTCAAACTGCCCACATAATGCTGTGGGCCAATCACAATGCTGTGATTGGCCCACAGCTATCACATGGTACCTGGGCCAATCACAGCACCCTGTACCATGTGATTATCTGTAGACAATCACAGATCACTAGTGGTTAACCCATTCATGACAGTTAAAAATGTTGCCGTTATAATGATCTCATTGTAGCAACAAACAAAATGTAAAAAAAATGAAAAAAATTTTTAAAAAATTGAATAAGAATTTAAAAAAAAATTGAATAAAAATTATTTCCATTTTTTTTTTTTTTTTAATTGTTTATTTAGTGGTATGCGACATACAATGAAATGATAACTTCACAGAATATGTTGTTCAAACAAAATAGCTTACATATGAACACCAGGTAGTGGTATCTGAACAAAATATAAGTAAACTCAAGATATTATAACAGAGACATCTCTATACATATAAAAGATACAGAGATACCCAGGAGGTATAAGACTAGGGCTTCTCCTCGACAGGACAATTAATCACTAATAATACTCTGGGGATTAGCCCTGGTATCCATGGAGGATTTAGGTATCCTCACCTAGGGGAAGGGTACTGTGGTGTGACCAGCTGGGGTCGAAACATACCAATTTTTTGATTTAAAGGAGAGGAAGTGAATAAAGAAGAAAAAAGAAAAGAGACTGGGGGAGAGGGACTGAGTAAAGGAAAAGGGGGGGGGGGGAAGGAGGGGAAGTGCTGGTGAAGTGAAGGGGGTAGAAGTAGAAGTCCACCCAGAGAGCAAGGACCGCCCTAGGCTCTCCAGGCCATCTGAAGGCCATGGTTTGGAACAAGAGCCTCTGGCGTACACCTTGGCCCAACTATGTCGCGCTGAGGTATTCCTCTGAGAAGCGGAACTGGGTCCAATAAAACCACCTGGTCTTATGTTCCTCGGATTTATCCCGGATCGTTGCGGTCAGGTCTTCCATTCACTCAATGTCATTAACCCTTGCGAACCAATGGGCCACCGTGGGGGCAGATTGTTGCTTCCATTGACTTGGGATGCAAGCTCTAGCAGCGTTTAGTAGGTGTTTAAGGAGAGATTTGTGGTATCGCTTACTTGACATGGGGGTGAGGTTTAGGAGCACAGCAGCAGGGTCATTGGTTAAGGAAATGTACGAGAATTTGTGGATGAGTCGGAGGACAGGTTGCCAGAAAGTTTGTAGTTTGGGGCAATCCCAAAAAATGTGTAGAATAGTGCCAGCTTGTTGTTCGCAACGCCAGCAACGGTCAGATTGATTGGGAAATATTTTGGCCAAAACGGCCGGAGTACGATACCAGCGTGTGATCAATTTATAGGAAATTTCCTGATATTTGCTGCAAAGTGACGATTTATGAGCGAAGAAGAGTATGCGTTCCTTCTGTGGGGTGGTAAATGTGGTTTGTAGGTCTTTTTCCCACTTGGTTAAGAAGGGAGGGTCTGTGGTAGCTTGTATGTCCATCAGTGTTCTGTAAGACCTAGAAAGGGAACCTCGGATTGGGCCATCACTCAGGAATATTTCTTCGAAGGAATGGAGTTGTCTAGAAAAGAGCGTATATTTGGGTAGAGAGCTGAGGAAGTGGGAGAGCTGTCCTGCTCTCCAACTATCCAATGAGATGGGTGCCTGTCCTGCTATTAATGTCCCTGTAGGGATCCAGCCTGTGGGTCCTAGGAAATGAGATGCGCGTAAGAGTCTTTTCGGGGCTTGTCTGGTAAAGACCGGGTCTAACAGGCCCGGGGGAAATCTAGGATGTCCCAAGATTGGAGTCATGGGAGAAGGGAAGTTAGGCAGGGAGGAAAGACGGAAAAATCTTTCCATCTCCGTGAGAGAGGGGCCAATCAACGGGTAAGTGGTCAGATAATGGTCCAACCGCCCACACGCCCAAGGCAGGCCAGCCAATGGGACCCGTGCCATCTCCTGCTCTAGCGTGACCCAGAGTTTCCATTCCCCGTATCGGCACCAGTCAATCACCAGAGTCATGTGCGTCGCTGTGTAATAGAGAGCAGGGTCTGGGAATCCAATGCCTCCCCTCAGCTTCGGCCTTCGCAGCAACGTCCTACCTATTCGAGGGTGTCCACCCTGCCATATGAACTTAATAAACCTCGAACAGACCTCGTGAAAGAAAGTTTGCGGTAATTTGACAGGTAAGGCTTGTAGCAAATAAAGAAGCCGTGGCATTGCGTTCATCTTCAGTACGTTGCATCGACCGAACCAAGACAAAGCGAGTGGATCCCATCTCCTAAGATCTGTAGTGAGCGTTGATAGGAAGGGTTTAAAATTCAGGGCAAAAATGTCCTTTGGATTTGCAGATATTCTGGTACCTAAGTATTGAATAGAACGGGTGACCCATTTAAACGGGAAGAAGGGACGAATTCCTGTCAGTGTACGGTCTGGTACCGAAATATTCAGAGCTTCTGACTTTTGGAGGTTAACATTGAAGTTGGAGAGAATGCCATAGCGTTTCAATTCTTGTAACAACGAAGGCAGGGATGTTATAGGTTTAGTGATATAAAAGAAAAGATCATCCGCATACGCTGCTACTTTGTGTTGATAGTGGTCAGAATGGACACCACTGATATTTGGGTTGTCTTTTACATGGCGAAGAAATGGCTCTAGGGAAAGGACAAATAGTAGAGGGGAAAGGGGGCACCCCTGCCTGGTACCATTGGAAATCGCAAAGATGTCCGAGTTCACCCCATTCACCCTTACCGTGGCTGTGGGTTTGGAATAGAGGGCAGAGATCCAGTCTAGGATAGACTTCGGCATTCCAAAAGAACAGAGTGCTTCCCGGAGAAATACCCAGTCCACCCTATCAAAAGCCTTTTCGGCATCGGTGGATAGGAGTAAAAGAGTGGTGTTGGATGCCTAGCCTTCTCTATGACGTTTAATGTCCGGATGGTGTTATCGCTCGCTTCTCGCATTTGAATGAAGCCCACCTGGTCAAGCGCAACCAGGCGTTGCATTAGACTGTTGAGCCTCGAGGCTATGATTTTCGTGAGGGGTTTGATGTCGCAATTTAGAAGAGAAATGGGCCTGTAGCTGGAGCACAGCAGTGGGTCTTTCCGGGACTTAGGAAGAACAGAAATAGAAGCTCGCAGCATGTCAGGGGGAACGGTATGTCCTTCGAGTATGGCATTGAAGGCTGTGATGAAATGGGGGGCCAGCTGTGTCTGAAATGCCCTGTAGTACAGGAGCGTAAAGCCATCAGGACCGGGGGCCTTCCCCGGCTGTGTACCCGTCAAGGCATTTGCAAGCTCATCTATGTGGAGAGGTTGGGATAGTAGTTCCCGTTCGGCTTCCGTAAGAGAAGGGAGTTTGGCCTCTTGGAGGTATTCCCGAATGTTTGAGAGGGAGGGGGCCGAAGATCCAACAGCCTGTGCTGCATCTAAATTATAAAGCTTTGAATAGAAATCTCAAAAGGCGGCTGCTAGGTCTGTGGAAGCATGAATCTTGGACCCTGATGGGGTCAAGAGAGCAGGGATGTATGATTGTGTGTGTTTAGTTCTTAATGCATTGGCCAACAAACGGCCACATTTATCTCCATACGCATAAAAAGAGCGGCGAGACTTGAGCAGGATATGTTTGGCCTTGTAAAGGGAATGCTCTCTGAATGCCTCTCTAGTCCGAAGTAACTCTGCTTCCGATGTATGGTCAGGGCGAACTTTATGTTGCTTCTCCAAAACGTGAAGTTTTGTCAAAAGGTCTGTCAGAGTTTTGGCGCGGCGTTGCTTGGCCAATTTTTATGAAGATCCCCCTAATGTAGCATTTATGTGCTGACCACACTGAGAGAGGGTTAGACACGGAGCCAGTGTTGTTTTCAAAATAGGAGCGAAGTTCTCTGCTGATCTCCGCCACTGTTTCAGGTCCTTGAGAAGTGTTTCATTCAGACGCCAAGATGGTGTCTTTGAGTGTGAGCATGGGAGAGTGAGGTCTAGGAAAACTGGAGCGTGGTCAGATAGTGTTATCTGGCCTATCTCTGCTTTGGAGGCTAAGGAAATTGCGGAGTGTTGTATTAGGAAAAAAATCAATCCTGGAGTAGGATCCGTGGGTCGGAGAATAGTAGGAAAAATCTCGTTCTAGGGGATGGAAAATTCTCCATATATCAACCAATTGATGGTCATGCAGCAGGTCTTTCAGAGCTCGTCTCGCACCTTGAGGTAGGGATGATGAATGGGCAGATGAGTCCTTAGATGGATCTAAGGTGAAGTTAAAGTCTCCCCCCAGGACTAGCGTTCCCTCACAGAAGGGCTCCAACTTTCTTAGGAAAGTTCCTAAGACCTGAGCTTGATTCGTGTTAGGTAAGTAGAAATTTGCAAGAGTAAATGTGTGAGAATCGATTTTGCCCTTCAAAAGCAGGAACCTGCCCTCTTGATCCCGGATTTCACCAAGGAACTGCCAGTGTAGAGATTTGGATAGTAGAATACTTGTCCCCTTGGATTTAGAGGAAGTAGAAGTACTATGGTAGGCCACTGGAAAGTACTTGTTAGTAAGCCTCGGGACCTTGTCTGCCCGAAAATGAGTCTCTTGGAGAAAGACTACGTGCGCTCTATGTCTCCAGAGTTCAGACAGACAGCTGGTCCGCTTCTCAGGAGCGTTCAATCCGTTAATGTTCCAAGATAGGAATTTGAGAGCCATAATGGTAGAGTGTCTGCTCCCTAGGTGGTGAGAGGGTATAGAAAAGGAAAGAGGAGAAGAGGGGGAAAGGCGGAAGTGGACAAAAAAGGGGGAGTTGAGGGAAGTGAGAGAATCAAAAGTATAGAAAAGAAGAAGAAAGATACGAAAAAAGGTATGGGGTCTATCAAGAGGTGTAACTCCGTACAGGAGAGCTACTGCCACCAGGGCAGAGTGTTCCTACTGTGGGAGGAGGTAGGGCACGATCAAGCGCGGAGTCCCAGCCATTGGAACCCCCGCAGCAACACTCGCATATTAATGAAATATCATTACCAACATGAAAGGTAAAACAGTCATTGTAGATCTAACATTGGAGAACCGAACATATAAACATGTACAATCAGCAAAATTAATACTGAAAAGTTAACAATTAAAGGTTATCTAATGCCATAGAATCGGGCCCAGTACGCCAAGTAGTGCACGGAGAGAGTAAGAAGATTTACAGTACTCCAGCTCTAGAGACACTTCCTAGTCTCCCCTGCGTTTGGCACCGGGTTTACCACTTTCGTGTCTCACCAGGGGACCATCCCTGCCAGCCTAGGCCCACCTGGAAATAAACCCGACCCACTCTCTGCGGCAATTCAGAGAGTGTCTCCCTATATGGGGCCCTTTGTAAGCGATCCAACGTTAATGGGCATTGGAGCCGCCAAGGAGACCAGTGAAGCGTCAAAAAGGTAAATGCACCCCATAAATGCTGTGGTTATACCTGCCTCTGACCTAACAGAGCGGGTGAGTGGAGGTGATGTGGGAACACGAATCCGACACCTACCCCCACAGGCCCATAGGAAGAAACAAACAAAAAGCAATCTAACAGTATAAAACAGAAGGGGATGAGCTCATGTAAATTAACTGTTGAATCAAGTACTTTCCCCATCCCCTGTAGCATTGGACAAGTCCTTGGGCTTCCTCTGTCTTTGTGCGATGGGTCCGGCTGCTGTACTCCAGGCTGAAAGAAAAAAAAAAGGGGGGGGGAATGGGGGAGAAAAAAAAAATACCCCCCTCCCAGAAGACCCCCTCTCCGTGACTCTGGAGCAATGCAGTGTACACTGTTTGTGCGGGGAGTCCCGAGGAGTGTTCGTTTGGGAAAGTCAGGTATGTCTCAGAGTGGCTCAAGGCATTAAGGGGGACTAGTGAGCTCCGGTAAAACCAACTGTGGGGCGGTTGGGCCCTCCTTCGGTAATGGAATAAACCAAAGCAACGAAGAGAAAAAAAAAAGGGGGGGGCCCAACCCCCAAGGAGGGGAGAAAGTGCTTCGATGCAGTGAGGGGTGAACACACCCTCGACAAAAGGGGACTGCCAATTACTCATTTCTTCGGATTCAAGAGGCTTGATCCTGGGGTGCCTGTGAGGGGCCTCTCTGTGATCAACGGTAGGCCCGGACCCTTTGTTGTCTTCCATCCAGGGGCCGACGTTGTGGGTTCAACTGCACATTCATCAGGAGCCAGTTGGGGACAGTGACTGGGTTCATCCCAGCGAAAGTGAACAGGTGTGGAAGCTCTGAGGGGTGACGCAAGGCAAAGGCATACGCACCCTTACAGACAATAAGGTGGAACGGGTGGCCCCATTTGTATGTGAGACCCTTCTCACCGATGCCGTCTAGAAGTGGTTTAAGCGCTCTTCTCATCATCAGAGTTCTCCTGGAAATATCTGGGAGCAGGTGGATGGCCACGCCATCGAACTCCAAAACGCCCAACTGCCATGCCTGTCGCAAGATTTCTTCCTTGAGGCTAAAAGAATGCAGGCAGCAGAGGACATCCCTGGGTCTGTCCGGTAAGTTCGGGTTAGGGCCGAGAGTTCTGTGGACGCGGTCTATGGTAATAGCCGTGTCTCGCGGGCGATCTAAGTAACGGTTAAAAATGGAGGTCACCGACTCGCGGAGCTCAGATTGTGTGATGGACTCAGGAATTCCCCTCAGGCGTATGTTCTGTCTGCGACTGCGATTCTCTAAATCGTCTAGGAGTAGTTGTAGCTGGAGAAATTGGTCATTCATTTCTGAGTGTGAAGACTGCACAGCCTGTATATTCTGGGACATTGCTCCCTGTTCCTGCTCCACTGCTGTAATGCGATTATCTAGCACTGCAACTTCCTGTTTAACAGACTGTATATCTCTCCCCTCATGGCCATCTCCATTCTAGAGGCTAGTGATTCAAAATCATCTCTGGTGGGGAGCTGCTGTAATAGTGTCCATAGCTTGTGGGTAGGATCAGCAATGAATACAGGCTCTAACTGCTGGGATGATGTAGCTGGGGTACTCACTGTGTCCTGTAGCTGTGAGATGTTTGCTGTGCTGAAGCCAGAGGTAGCGTGGCAGGGAGAGGTGTATGGAGAGGTCTGTATGGAGCTGGGCAGCTCCTCTTCCACACCAGGTGATACTGCCAGCGATCTTGGCAGGCAGGGAGATAGGTCACTGATGGGGGAGTATGGCGGCATCGTGAAGTCTTCTCTCTGCCGCTACGAGCCTCCACAGGTGATCGTCTCTCCCTGGTCGGCGCCATCTTGGATACCGCCGGGGTAGAGGCGGACAGTTTAAGCTGTTTTAAATAGCGATCCATGCCGCGGGTAGTGTGCTGTTAGCGGCGGTTCGGTATCCAAGCCGTCTGTAGTGCTGGTAGATGCCGGTAATGTGGGGTATCATGTCGTTGGTATGCTGCACAGGTGCCGCCGGCCGGGAGCTCACAGTACAAGCGTCCTCACGCCGCCATGCCGAAGCCACGTCCCCCATTTCCATTTTTTTTAACATACTGTCACCAGTGAGTGTCCCTGATCACCTTCACATCTTCACATCAGCCATATAATGATGCTATACTGAAACTGGTGACAGTATGTAAAAAAAAAAATTGAAAAAAAAATTTTTATTCAATTTCTTAATTTTCAAAAAAAATTGTGGCAAAAAATGACAACTTCAAGAAGCTCACCATGCCTTTTACTAAATGCCTCAAACTGTCTACTTTCCTTTCTACTTTCCTCTAAATTCCACTCGCCTCGCATTTTGCGAGTGGAATTTAGTGCAGGGCGAGTGAGGAGCAGGGGCGGACCAGGCTGACAGTTTTCTGGCTGATCGATTCTGGCAGAAGTGGTGTGGCCATCAGAGTGGCCCGGAGGGGGATTCCCTGCCCCCCTCCCCTCTGATGTGCTGTAAAAAAGCCTGCACCACTTCTGCCAGAAGCAATCAGCCAGGAAACTGTCAGCCGGAAGACACAGAGCAGCAGGGCCAGACTGCCCTAGGGACGCTTTGAGCTGAGCTGAGGCTGCAGCGCTCCCCTCCCTCCCTCTCTCTCTCCTCCTCCTCTTGTGTATCACACAAACATCGGGCATCTCCCGCTGTGTGTCACAGAGCTGGGTCTGTGTTCGGTGGCACTGTAGAGTGAATTAGTGTTCCACCTATCACACAAACCAGTCTAGGGGGGCGGGACCTTGTTACAGAGCCGTTACACACAGCAGGAGATGATTTGTGTGTGATCCATCATCCAGGCAATGGTGGGTCTGTATTGATGATGGGCACAGTGAGGCTGCATTCATGGGCAGTGAGGCTGCATTCATGGGCACAGTTGGGCTGCATTCACAGGCACAGTGAGGCTGCATTCATGGGAAGTGAGGCTACATTCATAGGCACAGTGAGGCTGCATTCACGAGCACAGTGAGGCTGCATTCATGGGCAGTGAGGCTGCATTCATGGGCACAGTGAAGCTGCATTCATGGACAGTGCGACTGCATTCATGGGCACAGTGAGGCTGCATTCATGGGCACAGTGAGGCTGCATTCATGGGCACAGTGAGGCTGCCTTCATGGGCACAGTGAGGCTGCCTTCATGGGCACAGTGAGGCTGCATTGATGGGCACAGTGAGGCTGCATTGATGGGCACAGTGAGGCTGCATTCATGGGCACAGTGAGGCTGCATTCATGGGCACAGTGAGGCTGCATTCATGGGCACAGTGAGGCTGCATTCATGGGCACAGTGAGGCTCCATTCATGGGCACAGTGAGGCTGCATTCATGGGCACAGTGCGGCTGCATTGACAGGCACAGTGCGGCTGCATTGACGGGCACAGTGCGGCTGCATTGACGGGCACAGTGCGGCTGCATTGACAGGCACAGTGCGGTTGCATTGACAGGCACAGTGCGGCTGCATTCATGGGAAGTGAGGCTACATTCATGGGAAGTGAGGCTACATTCATGGGAAGTGAGGCTACATTCATGGGAAGTGAGGCTACATTCATGGGAAGTGAGGCTACATTCATGGGAAGTGAGGCTACATTCATAGGCACAGTGAAGCTCCATTCATGGGCAGTGAGGCTGCATTCACAAGCACAGTGAGGCTGCATTCATGGGCAGTGAGGCTGCATTCATGGGCAGTGAGGCTGCATTTATGGGCACAGTGAGGCTGCTTTTATGGGCACAGTGAGGCTGCATTCACAAGGGCAGTGAGGCTGCATTCTCGAGCACAGTGAGGCTGCATTCACGAGCACAGTGAGGCTGCATTCACGAGCACAGTGAGGCTGCATTCACGAGCAGTGAGGCTGCATTCACGAGCACAGTGAGGCTGCATTCACGAGCACAGTGAGGCTGCATTCACGAGCACAGTGAGGCTGCATTCACGAGCACAGTGAGGCTGCATTCACGGGCACAGTGAGGCTGCATTCACGGGCACAGTGAGGCTGCATTCACGGGCACAGTGAGGCTGAATTGATGGGCACAGTGAGGCTGCATTGATGGGCACAGTGAGGCTGCATTGATGGGCACAGTGCGGCTGCATTGATGGGCACAGTGCGGCTGCATTGATGGGCACAGTGCGGCTGCATTGATGGGCACAGTGCGGCTGCATTGATGGGCACAGTGCGGCTGCATTGATGGGGACAGTGCGGCTGCATTGATGGGGACAGTGCGGCTGCATTGATGGGGACAGTGCGGCTGCATTGATGGGGACAGTGCGGCTGCATTGATGGGGACAGTGCGGCTGCATTGATGGGGACAGTGCGGCTGCATTGATGGGGACAGTGCGGCTGCATTGATGGGGACCGTGCGGCTGCATTGATGGGGACAGTGCGGCTGCATTGATAGGCACAGTGAGGCTACATTCACAAGCACAATGAGGCTGCATTCACAAGCACAGTGAGGCTGCATTCATGGGCAGTGAGGCTGCATTCACGAGCACAGTGAGGCTGCATTCACGAGCACAGTGAGGCTGCATTCACGAGCACAGTGAGGCTGCATTCATGGGCAGTGAGGCTGCATTCATGGGCACAGTGAGGCTGCATTCACGGGAACAGTGAGGCTACATTCATGGGCAGTGAGGCTGCATTCATGGGCAGTAAGGCTGCATTCATGGGCACAGTGAGGCTGCATTCACGGGAACAGTGAGGCTACATTCATAGGCAGTGAGGCTGCATTCACGGGCAGTAAGGCTGCATTCACGGGCACAGTGAAGCTGCATTCGTGGGCACAGTGAGGCTGCACTTATGGGCACAGTGAGGCTGCACTTATGGGCACAGTGGGGCTGCACTTATGAGCACAGTGGGGCTGCATTCATGGGCACAGTGGGGCTGCATTCATGGGCACAGTGAGGCTGCATTCATGGGCACAGTGAGGCTGCATTCATGGGCAAAGTGAGGCTGCATTCATGGTCAGTGAGGCTGCATTCATGGTCAGTGAGGCTGCATTCGTGGGCATAGAGAGGCTGAACACATGGGCAGTGAGGCTGCACTGATAGGCACAGTGAGGCTGCATTGATGGGCACAGTGAGGCTGCATTCATGGGAAGTGAGGCTACATTCACAGGCACAGTGAGGCTGCATTCATGAGCACAGTGAGGCTGCATTCACAAGCACAGTGAGGCTGCATTCACAACCACAGTGAGGCTGCATTCACGGGCAGAGTGAGGCTGCATTCACGGGCAGAGTGAGGCTGCATTCACGGGCAGAGTGAGGCTGCATTCACGGGCAGAGTGAGGCTGCATTCACGGGCAGAGTGAGGCTGCATTCACGGGCAGAGTGAGGCTGCATTCACGGGCACAGAGAGGCTGCATTCATTGGCAGTGAGGCTGCATTCATGGGCAGTCTGTATTCATGGGCACGGTGAAACTGCATTCATGGGAACAGTGAGGCTGCATTCATTGGCAGTGAGGCGGCACTCATGGGCACAGTGAGGCTGCATTCATGGGCAATCTGCATTCATGGGCACAGTGAAACTGCATTCATGGGCACAGTGAAACTGCATTCATGGGCACAGTGAAACTGCATTCATGAGCACAGTGGGGCTGCATTCATGGGCACAGTGAAACTGCATTCATAGGCACAGTGAGGCTGCATTCATGGGCACAGTGAGGCTGCATTCATGGGCACAGTGGGGCTGCATTCATGGGCACAGGGAGGCTGTATTCATGGGCACAGTGAGGCTGTATTCATGGGCACAGTGAGGCTGTATTCACGGGGACAGCGAGGCTGCATTCATGGGCACAGCGAGGCTGCATTCATGGGCACAGTGAGGCTGCATTCATGGGGACAGTGAGGCTGCATTCATGGGCAGTGAGGCTGCATTCATGGGCAGTGAGGCTGCATTCATGGGCAGTGAGGCTGCATTCATGGGCACAGTGAGGCTGCATTCATGGGCACAGTGAGGCTGCATTCATGGGCACAGTGAGGCTGCATTCACGGGCACAGTGAGGCTGCATTCACAGGCACAATGAGGCTGCACTCATTGGCAGTGAGGCGGCACTCATGGGCACAGTGAAACTGCATTCATGAGCACAGTGGGGCTGCATTCATGGGCACAGTGGGGCTGCATTCATGGGCACAGTGAGGCTGCATTCATGGGTACAATGAGGCTGCACTCATGGGCAGAGTGAAGCTGCATTCATGGGCAGAGTGAAGCTGCATTCATGGGCAGAGTGAAGCTGCATTCATGGGCAGAGTGAAGCTGCATTCATGGGCAGAGTGAAGCTGCATTCATGGGCAGAGTGAAGCTGCATTCATGGGCTCAGTGAGGCTGAATTCATGGGCTCAGTGAGGCTGCATTCGTGGGCAGTGAGGCTGCCTTAATGAGCACAGTGAGGCTGCATTCATGGGCACAGTGAGGCTGCATTCATGGGGACAGTGAGGCTGCATTCATGGGCAGTGAGGCTGCATTCATGGGCACAGAGAGGCTGCATTCATGGCACAATGAGGCTGCATTCATTGGCAGTGAGGCGGCACTCATGGGCACAGTGAGACTGCATTCATGGGCAGTCTGCATTCATGGGCACAGTGAGGCTGCCTTCATGAGCACAGTGAGGCTGCATTCATGGGCACAGTGGGGCTGCATTCATGGGCACAGGGAGGCTGTATTCATGGGCACAGTGAGGCTGTATTCATGGGCACAGTGGGGCTGCATTCATGGGCAGAGTGAGGCTGCATTCATGGGCAGAGTGAGGCTGCATTCATGGGCAGAGTGAGGCTGCATTCATGGGCACAGTGAGGCTGCATTCATGGGCACAGTGAGGCTGAATTGATGGGCACAGTAAGGCTGAATTGATGGGCACAGTGAGGCTGCATTGATGGGCACAGTGAAACTGCATTCATGAGTACAGTGGGGCTGCATTCATGGGCTCAGTGAGGCGACACTCATGGGCACAGTGAGGCTGCATTCACGGGGACAGTGAGGCTGCATTCACGGGGACAGTGAGGCTGCATTCATGGGCAATGAGGCTGCATTCATGGGCACAGAGAGGCTGCATTCATGGCACAATGAGGCTGCATTCATTGGCAGTGAGGCGGCACTCATGGGCACAGTGAGGCTGCATTCATGGGCAGTCTGCATTCATGGGCACATTGGGGCTGCATTCATGGGCACATTGGGGCTGCATTCATGGGCACATTGGGGCTGCATTCATGGGCACAGTGGGGCTGCATTCATGGGCACAGTGGGGCTGCATTCATGGGCACAGTGAGGATGCATTCATGGGCAGTGAGGCTGCATTCATGGGCACAATGAGGCTGCATTCATGGGCACAATAAGGCTGCATTCATGGGCACAATGAGGCTGCATTCATGGGCACAGTGAGGCTGCATTCATGGGCACAGTGAGGCTGCACTCATGGGCAGTGAGGCTGCACTCATGGGCAGTGAGGCTGCACTCATGGGCAGAGTGAAGCTGCACTCATGGGCAGAGTGAAGCTGCACTCATGGGCAGAGTGGAGCTGCATTCATGGGCAGAGTGGAGCTGCATTCATGGGCAGAGTGAAGCTGCATTCATGGGCAGAGTGAAGCTGCATTCATGGGCAGAGTGAAGCTGCATTCATGGGCAGAGTGAGGCTGCATTGATGGGCACAGTGAGGCTGCATTGATGGGCACAGTGAGGCTGCATTGATGGGCACAGTGAGGCTGCATTGATGGGCACAGTGAGGCTGCATTGATGGGCACAGTGAGGCTGCAATGATGGGCACAGTGAGGCTGCAATGATGGGCACAGTGAGGCTGCAATGATGGGCACAGTGAGGCTGCATTGATGGGCACAGTGAGGCTGCATTGATGGGCACAGTGATAGTGCATTGATGGGCACAGTGAGGCCGCATTCATGGGCACAGTAAAGCTGCATTTGATGGGCACAGTGAGGCTGCACTGATAAGCAGTGATGAGGCTGCACTAATGGGGACTGATATGCTTTATGTTAATATTGTTAAAGTTGTTGTTAATATTTTTTTTTTGGAACTTAATTCTGCATAAAACATTTAACAGTGTAATTTAATGAGATAATTTACGAGGGTGTGTTTAGGGGGCGGAATTAGGGACAGGGCAGGGAAGGGTTGGGTGGGGCAACTGTTGGCCAGTAACTCTTAAGGCCTGGCTAGTGGCTCAGGACTTGAAATTTTGAGCCCTGTATATACCATAGTTTGTAGACTCTCTAACTGTCACACAAACCAGTTAATATACACTTATTGGGATTTTTTTTATCAAAGACATGCAGCAGAATACATTTGACCTAAATTTATGACAAAATTAAATTTTATTGGATATGTTTTATGACAGAAAGTAGAAAATACTGTTCTTTTTTTTTTTTTTTTACAAAATTTTCTGTATTTTTTCCTTTATATGTATATTCCTTAAAAAAATAAAAACCCAGCGGTAATCACATACCCCCAAAAGAAAGCTCTATTTGTGTGAAACAAATTATAACAATTTAATTTGCATACAGCATTGTATGACCACGCAATTGCCAGTTAAATTAGCACAGTGCTGAATAGCAAAAAAAAATGCCCTGGTCATGAAGGGGGTAACACCTTCCAGAGCTCAAGAGCCTGGGAGAAGCGCTCTCCCGGGGGATTACCTTGCGGGCGTGCTCCCGAGTCCAGCATTCGGCGTCCATAGAGGCCGAATGATCCTGCCCCGCCCCCTGCGTCATTGGATTTGATTGACATCAGCGGAAGCCAATGGCTGCGCTGCTATCATTTTATCCAATCAAGAGCCGGGAGCCCATGGAGAGAGAGACAGCACGTCGCCGCCGACTGAATGAAGGGGTTCAAGTAAGTAAAAGGGGGGGCAGGTGACTGCCAGGTGGTTTTTCACCTTAATGCATAGGATGCATTAAGGTGAAAAAACACGAACCATTACAACCCCTTTAAGGAGATTCAAGCAGACCTCCTGAGAGCCTCTTTGGAATATTTTTGTCTTAAGGCGGGTTTGGTCTCTTCTCCTGTGACACTTTGGGAGGCATATAAAGCAGTCCTTCTGCGCCATATTAGTGTCAAACTACGCAACGTAAACTAGAAGTCCGTTTAGAGTCACTTTCTGCAACATTCAAACAATCATCTGCCCCTGCTACTCGTAAGCTTTTTGATCAGGTACCTACAGAATTAGATCTATGCCTCACAGAGGTAGCTGAGCGCTGTTTGCGTTGGTCCCACCAGAAATGGTATGCCAAGGCGAATAAGCTGTTAGCCAACAGGTTACATACTTTTACTCCCAAATTTAAGCCCATCTCCTTGTGTACTCGCTATTATGTTTTAACCAGTAACCCAGTGCGGGTCTTGGAAGAATTCCATCACCGTCTCACTGCATTATATTCCTAGTTTCTGCCCAAATTTTTGGCTGAATTCGGACCTGAAATGGACCAAAAAGACGCACAGGACCGGTGCAAATTTGCACCGCAGCCACAGCAGAGATATGTAAACTGGCTCCATAGAGAGCCGGTCACAATCCCCTGCTATTGCGAATTCGATGCGGAAAACCCTCATCCAATTCGCACTAGTGTGAACCCAGCCTAAAGGATCTACAGCGTCTTCCATTCTGGGCAGTGTATAATAATAAGGTCATTGGCTGTATCCTGGGGCATAGTCCGGGAGGACGTCATAAGACGTCTGCCCCAATCGCCGAGAGGTTCCCGCCAGCGTCATCTTGCCATTAAGGTTGCCACATCATCCCTTTAATCCAGGACACACATTATTACACAGGTTCTGTGGCTGATTGAGGTG
The DNA here is from genome assembly GCF_042186555.1 of Aquarana catesbeiana. NCBI lineage: Eukaryota > Metazoa > Chordata > Amphibia > Anura > Ranidae > Aquarana > Aquarana catesbeiana. Next base: position 81,009,571 of record NC_133328.1, read on the forward strand.
GTAATTAAACTCACTTGGTGCCTTATCTGCATTAAATCAGCCTCAAAACCTGTGTAATTAATCCTGGATTAAAGGGATGATGTGGCAGCCCTACTTGCCATACGCCAGGCGGGGACAGGTTAAATGATAAGTTTGCCTAATAAATGCACATTTTGCAGGTACAAAATATTTATTTAGTAATATTGTTTCTTAGGAGCCTTAAAGCATTGCACCTGCAATCACAGCTACAATGTCAGGTTCCTGCAGACAGTCAGTGTAGCTGTCTGCCCATACCTCGTATGGATTGGCAGTTACTTCAGTCCGGGAAGAATCAATGATCTACAAGGATGCTCAAAAGTGCCCTCACAGTTCATTAAGAACTACAAGCCGTTGGCCACAGATCAGCCGTGGCCAAAAGTTTTGAGAATGACACAATATTAAATTTAATAAAGTCTGCTAGTGTTTTTAGATCTTTTTGCCAGATGTTACTATGGTATACTGAAGTATAATTACAAGCATTTCTTACGTTTCAAAGGCTTTTATTGACAGTTACATTAAGTTAATGCAAAGAGTCAATAGGGTTGATTTACTAAAACTGTAGAGTGCAAAATCTAGTCCAACTGTGCATGGTTAGCCAATCAGCTTCTAACTTCAGCTTGTTCAATTAAGCTTTGACTTGAAGCTGATTGGTTCCTATGCAGAGCTGCACCACATCTTGCACTCTCCAGTTTTAGTAAATCTCCCACAATATTTGCAGTGTTAACTCTTCTTTTTCAAGACCTCTGCAATTTGCCCTGGCATGCTGTCAATCAACTTCTGGGCCACATCCGGACTAATGGCAACATTCTTACATAAACAAAGCTTGGAGTTTGTCAGAATTTGATTTGTGGTGGTGGTGGTGGTGGTGGGGGGGGGGGGGGGGGGTTGTTCACCCACCTCTTGAGGATTGACCACAAGTTCTTAATGGGATTAAGGTCTGGGGAGTTTCCTGGCCATGGACTCAAAGATTCTATGTTTTGTTCCCCAAGCCACTTACAGTGCCTTGAAAAAGTATTCATACCCCTTGAAAATGTCCACCTTTTTTCATGTTACAACCAAAAACATACATTTATTTTATTGGGATTTTATGTGATAGACCAACACAAAGTGTCACATAATTGCGAAGTGGAAGGAAAATGATAAATGTTTTTCAACATTTTTTAATACTTTATAGAACCACCTTTCACTGCAATCACAGCTGCAAGTCTTTTTGGGGATGTCTCTACCAGCTTTGTACATCTAGAGGGTGACATTTTTGGCCATTCTTCTTTGCAAAATAGCTCAAGCTCTGTCAGATTCAATGGAAAGCATCTATGAACAGCAATTTTCAAGTCTTGCCACAGATCCTCAATTGGATTTAGGTCTGGACTTTGACTGGGCCATTCTAACACATGAATATGCTTTGATCTAAACCATTCCATTGTAGCTCTGGCTATATGTTTAGGGTCGTTGTCCTGCTGGTGAACCTCTGCCCCAGTCTCAAGTCTTTTGCAGACTCAAACAGGTTTTGTTCTACGATTGTCCTGTATTTGGCTCCATCCATCTTCCCATCAACTCTGACCAGCTTCCCTGCTTCCCCACAACATGATGCTGTCACCACCATGTTTCACAGTGGGGATGGTGTGTTCAGGATGATGTGCAGTGTTAGTTTTCCACCACACATAGCATTTTGCTTTTAGGCCAAAAAGTTCAATTTTGGTTGCAGCTGATCAGAGCACCTTCTTCCACATGTTTGCTGTTTTCCCCACATAGCTTCTCACAAACTGCAAATGGGACTTCTTATGATTTTCTTTCAACAATGGCTTTCTTCTTGCCACTCTTCCATAAAGGCCAAATCTGTGGAGTGCACGACTAATAGTTGTCCTGTGGACAGATTCTCCCACCTGAGCTGTGGATCTCTGCAGCTCCTCCAGAGTTATCATGGTCCTCTTGGCTGCTTCTCTGATGAATGCTCTCCTTGACCAGCCTGTCAGTTTAGGTGGACGGGCATGTCTTGGTAGGTTTGCAGTTGTGCCATACTCTTTACATTTTTGGATGATGGATTGAACAGTGCTCTGTGAGATGTTCAAAGCTTGGGATATTTTTTTATAACCTACCCCTGCTTTAAACTTCTCAACAACTATATCCCTGACCTGTCTGGTGTGTTCCTTGGCCTTCATGATGCTGTTTGTTCACTAAGGTTCTCTAACAAACCTCAGAGGGCTTCACAGAACAGATATATTTATACTGAGATTAAATTACATACAGGTGGACTCTATTTACTAATTAGGTGACTTCTGAAGGCAATTGGTTCCACTAGATTTTAGTTAGGGGTATCATAGTAAAGGGGGTTGAATACAAATGCACGCCACACTTTTCACATATTTATTTATAAAAAATGTTGAAAACCATTTTCCTTCCACTTCACAATTATGTGCCACTTTGTGTTGGTCTATCACAAAAAAATCCCAATAAAATAAATTTACGTTTTTGTTTGTAACATCACAAAATGTGGAAAATCTCAAGGGGTATGAATACTTTTTCAAGGGACTGTAGTTATCACTTTTGCCTCATGGCAAGGTGCTCCAACATGCTGGAAAATGCATTGTTCTTCACCAAACTATTCTTGGATGGTTGGAAGAAGTTCAGCTTCTTTGCTGTCCTTCTTGACACCAGGCCATCCAAAAGTCTTTGCCGCACTGTGCCTGCAGATGCACTGACACCTGCCTGCAGCCATTCCTGAGCAAGCTCTGCACCCGATCCCACAGCTGTATCACCTGTAGGAGACATTCCTGACACTTGCTGGACTTTCTTTGACACCCTGAAACCTTCTTCACAAATGCAGTTGAAATGTTTTTTTTTTAGGATTAAGTTCATTTTCATGGCAAAGATGGACTTTGCAATTAATTGCAAATCATCTGATCACTCTTCATAACAGTCTGAAGTATATGCAAATTGCCATCATAACAACTGAGGCAGCAGACTCTCAGAAAATTATTTGTGTAATTCTCAAAACTTTTGGTCACAGCTGTAGATGTAGTTCATTCATTGACAGAAGTCTGCGAATAAATGATGTAACCAGGTGGGCGGAGACCCACATGGCAGTGCTCTTTTCAAATTGTGACAGAGGCCCCCAGCCTGTGGTTACATTGAGGGGGGGGATTGGGGGAGAGCCCTAAAAATAGGTGGAGAATGTAACATATTCCGAAAGGTGAACTTTAAGGCCCCTTTCACATGGACGCCCCTGCTTACTCAGCAGGAGATCACTCCGCTGATCCCCGCTGAGCAGGCGGATGACATGTCCATGTCCGCTCACTGTGCAGAGCAGATACGGACCCAGTCCTTCTCTTCCCTATGGGGAAATCAAGTGAAAATGGACTGCCTGTCTGTTTTCACCCGATCCGCCAGACAGATGGAAAATAGGACCACCATTTGTCTGGATTCGGTGGACAGGATTGGACTGGATAGCGGCGGATGTCAGCAGACATGTCACTACTGACATTTGCCGCTCCATAGGGGGGAATAGATGGTCCAATCAGGTCTGCCTGAAAAACTGACAGGGGAGGGGGGGAACGGGTACCTGTTTTTGACAGGTATCCTTCCTCACTTCCGAGAGACTGTCCCTTGGAAGTTCACTCCCCTTCTCCGCTGCTGGGCCAGTAAGAAAGCACAGCGTGCTTCGTGCATGCGCAGTAGGGAGCCGGCTGTGAAGCTGGAAGGCTTCTCTGCGGGGCTCCCTTACTACAAATGGCGGCAGCTGAAAATCGGCTAGGGAGGGTGCTGAAATCGTGGGAACCCTAGACAGGTAAGTGACCTAATATTAAAAGTCAGCAGCTACAGTATTTGTAGCTGCTGACTTTTATTTTTTTCATGGGGGCAGAACACTTTTTTAAAATACTTTTATTATAATGATAAATATATTAAGAGAAAATACTACTACCCATACCTCCCAACTTTTTGAGATGGGAATGAGGGACATCTATCAGCAAAAGTATGCAGGCATAGTATGCATCCCTTGCCACGCCCCCTTAAAGGAGAATTTTATAAAAAAAACAAGATTGGTTAAACCCACAAGTGCTTTTTTACCACAACTATTCCTTTATATCGACTTTAGGAAATTACAAATGCAGCAATTTGGAAATCAGATGAAAAGTTTAGCACTGGAAAACACTTTTTGATAGATAAAAAGTGCATTTTGTATACAACTATACAGATCAGACCAAAATGAGGGACAAATGAGGAGGAAAGAGGGACATTGCTCTAAATCAGGGACAGTCCCTGGAAATCAGGGACAGTCCCTGGAAATCAGGGACAGTTGGGAACTATGCTACTACTGGTATCATAAGCTACTCCTAATGATCAGCCATTCTCTATCCTGCTCACTCCAGCCGCCCCTATCATAGTCTACAACAAAATGTCTGCCTCTATGGACTGGGACATTATTCTTAACAAAAGTTTCATTAGTACTGTTCTCTAGTGCTATGAGCGCCTCTAGAAATCACGTGGCCTCTGCCCTAGTCCAGAGGGGCGTGGTCTGTTATAGGACGGTCATGCCATGCCTGTGGGCGTGTCCAGTATTCCGCATGTCGTGCTGGACGGGAAGGCGGAGCTGTGTGAGGACGGTGTGTTCCTATGGGTTAGGCCCCTCGGATTCTCGCACGATTTTATTTGATTCTCCTGTCCTCGGTTTGCCTGACTAGAAGACCCGGCGGGCGGCGTCATCTGGCGTGCCAGTGATCAGCAGATGGTGCGACTTGGTGGTGCTGTGCCCTGATTGGTGAAGAGATGTTGTGTCGCGCGCTGGGGGCGGGACTGCTGGGCGGAGCTTGTGCCTTAGTGAAGAGTCCCCGGGCTGGCTGCGTTGTGAGCCGTGCTGTGCGGGAGAGAGTGTGCGGAGTGCCAGGGAACAGGTGAGAGCGGGGGAGGGGCAGTATTGTGTGTCTCGGGTGTCTGGCGGGCTGACCTGAAGGTGACATTATCAGACATGGAAGTAAACGTGTACAGAGCGAGCTGTGAGCGGACACTGGACCTGTACTGTGCGGGTGTCCTGCTACCGGAATACCCCAATACTGACTGCTTCCCTCCGAGGACAGGGGCTGGGGGCTGTTATTGGGGATCTCTGTCACTTATGTATCCAGTCAGACTGTCTGTGTCAGTAATGGGCCAATAGGACTGGAGAGTAACCCTGTCAGTACCAGTAATGGGGCAAGAGAGGCGCTCCATTCAGTAATGAGCCAATATTGAGGCTGCCCATGACTAATTCACCAATAGAGCAGCTAGTGAGGCTACCTGTGCCAGTAATGGGCCAATAGATTGCCTGCCTAGACCAGCGATGGACTGAACCTGTGACGGGCCAATAGGGTGGCTGCCCATGCCAGGAATGGGCCAATAGGGTGGCTGTCTGTACCAATAATGGACCGTACCAGAAATGGGTTCAATAGTGTGGCCGCCTGTACCAGTAATGGACGGTGCCAGGAATGGACTAATAGAGTTGGCCGCCTGTACCAATAACAGACCTTACCAGTAATGGGCCAATAGACTGCATAGTAACTGTAACTACCAGTAATGGGCCAAGTAAGTGGCTAGAGAGGCAGTCCATATCAGTAATGAGCCAAAAGAGTGAATATTGAGGCTGCCCATGACACTAATGCACCAATAGAGCAAATAGCGAGTATCTCTATACCAGTAATGGGCCAATAGAGTAACTAGACTGTAACACAACGCACAAAGAGAAGGCGCAGCAGATTTATGAATTACCATGAGGTTGGTTCACACTGGTACGACACGACTGTCATCCTACTTTGTCCTACTTCCATCCGACTTGAATGAACAGGATAAGATTTATTTATTTTATTTATTTCAGGTACTTATATAGCGCCATCAATTTACGCAGCGCTTTACATATACATTGTACATTCACATCAGTCCCTACCCTCAAGGAGCTTACAATCTAAGGTGCCTAACTCACATTCATACATACTAGGGACAATTTAGACAGGATCCAATTAACCTACCAGCATGTCTTTGGAGTGTGGGAGGAAACCGGAGTACCCGGAGGAAACCCACGCAGGCACAGGGAGAACATGCAAACACCAGGCAGGTAGTGTCATGGTTGGGATTCGAACCAGTGACCCTTCTTACTGCTAGGTGAGAGTGCTACCCACTACACCACTGTAGTCTCTGACTTGTCCTTTGACCAATTAAAACAATCCCAGTGTGAGATGATTTCCTTTTTAGGTCGGGTTCACACTGGTACAACATACGCTCCGACTTTGGGAGCACATGTCAGATGACATAGGGAATCATTTGATTTACACGAGTCTTAACTGATCAGACACAAGTCTGTCTGACTTTGAAAAAGGTTCTTGCGCTACTTTGGTCCTACTTCAGCCCTTTGAATATCTTTGAAGTTGGATCCTTGTCCTAACCATCCGACATGGAGATTGCAGTAGCAAAAAGAATTTATCTTAGACTGGGATTGTTTTGATTGGTCAAAGGACAAGTCAGATTATTTCAAAGTCAGAGCAAAATCTTATCCCGTTCATTCAAGTTGGATGGAAGTAGACAAAAGAACAGGAATTTTTTGCCCGGATCAACCAATGAATATTAATAATGGTGGCTAGTTTCAGCGGGTAAGTATAGACCTATCATACAGGAAAAAAGCCTGGATGCAGTTCAAGTTGGCCTTTTAAACATATTGCAAAAAAGGGGGATGAGAAACAGAGGGTTTCTCTAAAGAAGGTCAACAGAGAACACTATTGTCAAATACAAAACCAGCTTTATTAATGACCAAAAAATATATATAACCAATTAATATATCAAAAAGTGAAGATATAAGCAATATGGACAGACGGTTATCACAAACAGATTAAAATGGACAACGTTGTCACAGGGAATATTTAAAATCAAATGGGAGCCGCGGCAACACACCCATACATACGCATCATACACACTTGATATGGGGTATATTGAATTAAGGATAGTCCTGCACAATAGATTGGAGATTAATGGAAAATGTTCCCAGTATAAAGTGTCCAGTAGGGCAGGAACAGTCCTATATCACTAGTTTGGTGATGTAAGTGGGTGGATGATCTGACAAATCAAAGAGTTGGACCATAGATGGAGCGATCTCTCAAACGATCATTGCACTCAATGGTTATTTAGATCACAGCTGATGAAATAGATTACGAACGCTTTCCCAATTGTAGTAAGAATGATTGTACAGATATCTACAGAGGCAGCAGGATACATGTCCTTGGAGACAGCATTTAAGGTAACATAGAAAAAACTGACATACGTTTTGTTGAAGTGCTGAGTAAGGTGGAAGAGTCTCATTAACTGCACTGTGTCTGTCGTCAGACTATGTTAGTCCTGGATGTTGGAGTCTCTCTGAGGATAGATGCCTCTGTGTGGCTCACTAGGAGTGCAGGCCGGTAAGGAGTCGTCACTCACAGCTCCTCACCGTGGAGCCGCCGAAGCACCGCTGCCCCCGTATGATGCGTGGCTGCAGGGAAAAGAATCAACATCAGCTGTTGGATCAGCTGTTAGGTCCGTGTAAGGATGAGTCAGGTCAAATTGCGCGCGGCTCCCGAGAACGTGCTGACGTCACACCGCTGACGCGTTTCACCAGCCAATGGACGCTGGTTTCCTCGAGGAAACCAGCGTCCATTGGCTGGTGAAACGCGTCAGCGGTGTGACGTCAGCACGTTCTCGGGAGCCGCGCGCAATTTGACCTGACTCATCCTTACACGGACCTAACAGCTGATCCAACAGCTGATGTTGATTCTTTTCCCTGCAGCCACGCATCATACGGGGGCAGCGGTGCTTCGGCGGCTCCACGGTGAGGAGCTGTGAGTGACGACTCCTTACCGGCCTGCACTCCTAGTGAGCCACACAGAGGCATCTATCCTCAGAGAGACTCCAACATCCAGGACTAACATAGTCTGACGACAGACACAGTGCAGTTAATGAGACTCTTCCACCTTACTCAGCACTTCAACAAAACGTATGTCAGTTTTTTCTATGTTACCTTAAATGCTGTCTCCAAGGACATGTATCCTGCTGCCTCTGTAGATATCTGTACAATCATTCTTACTACAATTGGGAAAGCGTTCGTAATCTATTTCATCAGCTGTGATCTAAATAACCATTGAGTGCAATGATCGTTTGAGAGATCGCTCCATCTATGGTCCAACTCTTTGATTTGTCAGATCATCCACCCACTTACATCACCAAACTAGTGATATAGGACTGTTCCTGCCCTACTGGACACTTTATACTGGGAACATTTTCCATTAATCTCCAATCTATTGTGCAGGACTATCCTTAATTCAATATACCCCATATCAAGTGTGTATGATGCGTATGTATGGGTGTGTTGCCGCGGCTCCCATTTGATTTTAAATATTCCCTGTGACAACGTTGTCCATTTTAATCTGTTTGTGATAACCGTCTGTCCATATTGCTTATATCTTCACTTTTTGATATATTAATTGGTTATATATATTTTTTGGTCATTAATAAAGCTGGTTTTGTATTTGACAATAGTGTTCTCTGTTGACCTTCTTTAGAGAAACCCTCTGTTTCTCATCCCCCTTTTTTGGATGGAAGTAGGACCGATGTCGCAGGGCAAAGTAGGATGACAGTCGTACAACAGTCGTGACGTACCAGTGTGAACCCGGCCTTACTGCTGCAGTAATCTCCATGTCAGATGGTTAGGACAAGGATCCGACTTTAATGATATTCAATGGGCTGAAGTAGGACCAAGGCAGTGCAGGAACATTTTTCAAAGTCGGACTGACTTGTGTCAGAACAGTTAAGACGGCTCTCGTAGGGAATCATTGATTTAAACACGTCATGTGACATGTGCTCCCAAAGTCGGAGCGTATGTCGTACCAGTGTGAACCCAGCCTCAAACCATTTTATTGAAATGACAATATTTGAATATACTCACAAATGTAAGTATAAACAGGCACATCAATGATCCAACACTTTTAGTTCAATACAATGTATAAGTGATGCACATGGAGCAAGGCTTACGTCTTTCCAGGGCAGAACCTTCTTCATTCCTGCCAGAACTCTAGAACATCGCAAAAGTTGGAACCCAAACCCCATTGAAGTCTATGGGACCCGAATTTGAAAAATCAAAAGTCCCCATTTTGAAGGCTTGTAACCAAGTTATTGGCCATTAAAAAGGGGTATGGGGACCGGGTACTGCCCTGGGGGACATGTATCAATGCAAATTTTTAAAAAAAAAAAATACATTTTTAAAGAAGCAGTGAGTTTAATTATGCTTAAAGTGAAACAATAAAAATGATTAATTCCTTTAAACATGCCTGGCGGATACCCTTAGTCTGCTTGCAAATTGGTGCATCTGTATTGTGTATAGAAATTGCTGCAGCAAAATTGACTAAGCTGACAAAAAACTGGCTCCTTGGGTCTGGTGTAAATTTTTAAGGGGAACCCTGACCATCAAAATAAAAAGGCGTGGTGTCCCCGCTCCCCCTCCTGAACCATACCAGGCCACATACCCTCAACATGGGGGGGGGGGGGTGTTGAGGTTCATGGGGACAAGGACCTCTTCCCGACAACCCTTGGCTGTGGTTGTGGGAGCCTGCGGGCTGGGGCCTAATTAATATCTGGAAGCCCCCTCCTTGTTAAAAAGGTTCAGAGAAGCAGCAGTAATGTATAGTAATTGTCAGGTATACACTATATACATCATGTTTGAGAGGTTACACAACTACTTGTCTGTTTACCTTTTTGATTTGTGTAGTTTTGTTACAATTCATGTATTTGGTATTAGGAGACATCTAGCAGCCATGCCTGAGGTAGACACAGACTCCCTGGATGAGAAGCAGGTCCAGCTGCTGGCTGAGATGTGTATTCTAATAGATGAGAACGACAAGAAGATTGGAGCTGACACCAAGAAAAGCTGCCATCTTAATGTCAACATTGACAAAGGTAAGAGGGTTAAAGTAATAGTAAAGTCTCGTTAAAAACAAAACAAAAAACAAGAACAAACTTGTTATACTTGCCTCCTCTGTGAAGTTGGTTTTGCACAGAGCAGCCCAGATCCTCCTCTTCTCGGGTCCCTCTTCTGTGCTGGTGCTGCTTGCCCCCACAGCAAGCAGCTTGCTATGGGGGCACCCGAGCTGAGCCGCAGCTCTGTGTGTCCAATCAGACACGGGGCCCCCGCCCCCTCTCTCCCCTGATTGGCTAACTGACTTTGACAGTGGCGCTGCTACTGTGTCTCAACCATTCAGGAGGAGAGTTCCGGACAGCTAAGATACTCGTGGACATTGCTGGAGAGAGATGGGGCTCAGGTAAGTAATTGGGGGGGGGGGGTGCTAGGGAGGCTGCTACACACAAGGTTTTTTTTTTTATCTTAATACATTGAATGCATTAAGATAAAAAACCTTCTGCCTTTACTAACTCCTTTAAGACTAAATATCAGTTCCTACTCCGTCATTTTGATATGGTGTCTGTGCTAAGTTTAATGGCTGCATTCATTTTATGTTAACACTCACATGTGCCTAGTTATGATTCAGAGATGCAGATATTAGAAATGTCCTGCAATTGTCCACCTTAATCGTCCATATTAGGTTTGCAGTGTCCACAATTCTTTTCTTTTTCTTTGTGGAAATTATAATATAGGCTCATGTGTAACTATGTTAATGCTTATATTTTCTGTTTTTGACTGTTTCTTCTTTCTTCTTCCATTTTATTTTTATTTTTTTTCTGTAAAAATGGAAAACCAACTTTCAGTAAAATTAAATCTGATTTAGAAAAAATCCATTCCTGTAGCTGTGTATTTAAAAGCAGTGTCTACCCAATGCTGAAATGTAGGATGCATATTTGTCAGTTGACTCATCAACTGGATTGCAGATCTTACTATTACTGCAATGCTAAGATCTCATCACCAGAGGATCTGTTTCTTTTGCTCCACCACCATAATATTAAATGTGATTTGCAGGGGTGCATCATGATAAACAGATGAGATAGGAGGGTATGGAGCCGGGGGAGGTATACTTGTGATGCCAGGTATCACCCGCTATGTCTCCAAATGGCTTGTCAATGAAAACCTGTACCTATCCTCCCTCTTTTCACCAAACCAATCCCAACATCATACGTTCACACTTACTATAGGTTTCGAACATCAATCAAGTCCTATTAGCTCAGCTAATTAGTTGGGAACTCGGAATATAAACCTAGCCCACCAAGTTAAAGAGATTTGGGGGGGGGGGGAAGCAACCTGATGGCTTCAAACTAAATAAAAAAAAAAAAAATCTGAGTCTTCAAATAAAGATGTTGCACTACAATTTCAGTGTTGGGTCTAGCATTTCCAAATGCCTGACTGTCACATCACATTTCTGTTTGAGTGTCTACAGAGCCCCAAACGGTGCACTCTCTTAAGCAAATAGCAACCAGTTTCCTGGTCATTGGCTCCAGCCTGCTGCATCATTTGCCTTTATTGTAAGGCCATCATTGTTATGGCTGGTCTCACCAGTAGTAGGTGCAAGAAGGGGTGGACTGGAGCAAGTAACAAAGGAATTGATAGCTTTTTGTTTTGGGGGATGTATTTGCCTTTCCAGAATCACCAATGACAGCCCTCTGAGGCGGTTGCAAAATTAAGAGGAGAGATCATGGGGTTGCACCTGTAATGCTGCATCCAAAGAACATTTGGGATAGTTTGGCCCAGGGTACAAGAATTCTGAATGAGATTTTCTTGTGGTGTTGTACTGTTATTTTAAAATGTTTTCTTATTCCTTACAGGTCTGCTGCACAGAGCATTTAGCGTTTTCTTATTTAATACAGAAAATAAACTACTGTTACAACAGAGGTCAGATGCCAAAATCACATTTCCAGGTCTGTATCGCCAGAAGAATGAAGCAAAACTTCACTAATCTTTGCATTCAACTCCCATTGGTTGGAGGATGAGATAGTACAGAATGACTGTAGGAAGAACATTGCAGATTATTGGCGTATGAATCAGGGCACTGTTGGGTCCTCAACTGCCTGGGAGGCTTCTAAGAATGTGCTATGAGGCACCTTTTATGTCCATTACTGGGATTTAGCGCAAGAATACCCAGCAGTGCACTGAGGATCTAGACATTATGATGGTAGCTGCAGAAGCAGCATATGCTGTGAATCCTGATCTGGCTACCCGGACCTCATGGCTACATTGTCGTAGAGAATATGAGCTCCACCTCTTAGAGCATATGTTTTTTAGTAAGGTCCATGTCACTCAGAAGTCGTTCGAACACGGCAATAAGGCGAGTCGCCTACTTGCATATCTAACTAGGCCGAACCGTACTCCCATCTCTATTCCTAGGATTCTAACATCTCAGGATATGGTTAGCGATGTCCCTCAGAAGATAAGACGCCTTCCTCATCTTTTGTGATTTATACACTACTAGGACCCACTACTCTGATACCCAATTGGACGACTTGACCCAGACGGTGCTTCCCTGGCTTTCTGACCAAGACCGGACTGAATTGAACAAACCTGTCTCTGTTGAAGAGCTCTCCCTGGCAATTTCGCAGCGCCTGACTCATAAGACCCTGGGCTTGGATGGCTTTCCAGCTGAATGGTATGCACAATTTCGACACCCCTTGAGTCCCATTTTACTCAATACATATGAGGCCCTGAAAGATGGAGTGCTCCCTCCTTCTACGAGAGAGGCTTTAATTATTTTGATACTCAAACCACAGAAAGATCCGCTCAAATGTGACTTACATACCTATCTCACTCATTTAATGTGGATGTTAAAAATCCTGGCCAAGATCTTGGCTAATCGTCTGATTAGGGTTGTTGCGAAATTGGTTGGGAGTGATCAAGGGGGATTTATACCAGACCAGGCAACCAGAATGAATATTCGTAGATTGTTCCACAATTTGACCTATCCCCATGACTGTACCTCTACACCCGTGTGATTGTGTCACTAGACACTTGTAAAGCCTTCGATAGTGTAGAGTGGCCTTATCCATTTCGGGTATTGCAACTGTATGGGTTTGACCCTCTACTCCCATAGCGTGGATACGGCTACTCTACACATCACCGCTTTCCCGACTGAGAATTTAACTCTCAAGTCACTGAGTCCTTTCTGCTTACTAGAGGCAGCGGGCAGGGGTGTCCCTTATCGCCCTTCCTGTTTGCTTTTGGCTGTGGAGCTCCTTGATGTAAGGATCCCTAGCTCTCCCGAGTATTAAGGGTCTTCCTCTAAATGACATTAAGGCTGGGTTCACACTGCTGCGGTGCGGGAACGCAGCGAATTTACTGCGGGTTCCCGCATCGCACCAACTCGCACGGCAGTTCACACTGCCATATGCGAACTGCTGGGGAGTGTCATACAATGTTAATGACACCCCCAGTTCAGCCCGCATATCGCAATGCGAACTGACAATTCGGACATTTTCGGATCGCATAGGTGTGAACACCCATGCGATCCGATTTTGGTCCGAACAAAAAAAAAGGGTCCTGTGCGAGTTTGGACCGAATGCGGTGCGATATCAGCCATACTATCTGTATGGCTGATATCGCACAGCACAGACATCGCATGTGATGTGAACAGCAGTGCGCTGCGATTTACATGCGATGTCTGCCACCGCAGCAGTGTGAACCCAGCCTGAAGAGAGTATATCTCTCTATGCTGACGCTACTCTAGTCTATCTGGCGAACCCTCATACACCTCTTGATGACCTCTTGTCTGAAGATAACACGTTTTGACTATTCTGGGTGAACTGGGATAAATCTATCCTATTTCCACTAGATCAAACTGTTCTCCCGCTGATTCACTCAAACTCTGAACTGCAAGTCCCTACCTCCTTTTAGATATCTAGGGGTTATAGTTCAGTTACCACTATCCTTCTATATTGCCAATAATCTACGCCCCCTACTGCTACAACTACAGACACAGACCAAACAGTGGCAAGATCTTCCCCTGGACAAGGGAGAGCCAATGTCCTTAAAATCATTGAGAGCCAATTGGAGAGCCAATGTCCTTAAAATCATTTACTTACCTAAACTACTATATGTTATGGCTAATTCACCTTGGAAAATTCCCAAATCCAGTTTTTAAAAGCATTGACTCCATCTGTATTGCGTTTCTTTGGAACGGGCAGCCCCCTAGCGTTGCGCTAGAAACTCTGCGCCTCCCCTCACATATGGCAGGTCTGGCATTCCCTAACGTCTACCTTTACTACCTAGCATGCCAGAGCTGGTTAAGATTCATGATTGGCTCCACCCTAGCTCTGATAATGCCTGCACCACTACTGAGGGAGCCATAGTTTCCTCATTTGAGACACTCCACAACATTTGTCTATAGGGGATGCACACCACCTGGACCGGGCATGTCGCTAATCCAAACCTCCCTCTCCCTATTCCGTATGGTAGTTGCGAAAATTTCCACTGACTCAAGGCAGACCTCCCCCAACAGTTCCTCGTGGTTCAACCCTAACCTTAAGGAGTTATGTTCTATACCTGACCCCATCAGATGGACATCAAAGGGAGTGAAATACCTATGTCATCTATATACCCCCCCCCCCCCAGGGTTTTAAACCCTTTTCTCAAGTACAGACAGACTTTGACATCCCGTCGACACACCTATTTTACTATTTCCAACTCAGACATGCTATGCGTACTCCAGTTTGGTTCTCTGCTCAGTCCTATTAAGACACCTGACCTGGAAAAACTTCTGAGAGACCCGGACCAGACGAAACTTATATCCACTTATTACTCCACTTTCATGACAGGCACTAACCCTAGGTTTCGGAGGGCTCAAGAGAGGTGGGCCTCCTATGATATCTCTATCACATAAGAGGATTGGTCTGAGTTCTGTGATACATTCAAAACCTCTGTTATTTCCTCAAGGGACAGGGTGATTCAACTAAAAATTTTCCATCATTCACACCTTACCCCTGCTAGACTATAAAAAATGGGACTATCCCCCTCTGCTGACTGCTTCTGCAGCTGCGGACAAACTGCTGATTTTCTCCACTGCTTTTGGACTTGTCCACTGGTACATGACTTCTGGGTTGACATAGGCTCCTTCATATCTTCTGCACTGGGTTTGCCAAATATAGTGCACCCTAAAAACTATCTGTTGGGCATATTTGGTGACCTCGCTGTCCAGCCTCATGCTAAAAGACTACTTCGCATCCTCTATTTCTATGCTAGGAAATCCCTCCTGCTGAGTCCTCAATGCGGAATATGTGGCTGAAACTTGTCAATGATTCCCTGCCTCTATATAAACTTTCCTTTGACGTCTGTAAGAGGACTAAAGCCTTCCACAAAATATGGGGCAGATGGCTGGCCCACTGACCCTTTCCCCTGTCCTACCATGACAAGGGTCCACCTTGTGAGTGTTGTATTAAACAGGAACTTCTGTTATGCCTAGGATGTTTAAAAACTGTATTGCTTATTCCTCTGCACTTTTACCCCCTTCCTGCCCAGGCCAATTTTCAGCTTTCCGCGCTGTCACACTTTGACAATTGCGCAGTCATGCAACACTGTATCCAAACTAAATTATTATCATATTGTTTACACAAATGGAGCTTTCTTTTGGTGGTATTTAATGACCACTGGGTTTGTTTTTTTGCTTAATAAATTAAGAAAAAACAAACATTTTGAAAAAAACATGTTTTACTTTAGTTTCTGCTATAAACCTTTGCAAATAAATAATCCTCCTTCATGAATTTAGGCCAAAATGTATTCTGCTACATTTCTTTGGTGAAAATAACCCACATCAGTGTATATTATTTAGTCTGTAGGAAAGTTCACAAACTGTGTGTGTGTTTTGACCAATCCTGATTTACTGACGGCTGATCTCATTTCTTGAGACCCAAAAATGTTGGGACAGTACAGATATCCCCCAAATGACCCCTTTTGTGATGTGGGTGATGAGCATAAAGTCTTTTGCCAAATTTTGCATATATGCTGTACACACTGGCCATGTGTTTGTTTTTAAACATGGTTCCTGTTTCTATTTCCCGACCTCCTCAGGTTGTTTCACAAACACATGCTGCAGTCATCCCCTCAGTGCACCTCTGGAAACAGAAGAGCAGGATGCTATAGGGGTTCGTCGAGCAGCACAAAGACGACTGAAGGCAGAGCTCGGAATACCAATGGAACAGGTATAAAAACCATTTATGGTTGAAATTTACCATACAAGGCACAGAGATTTGGTGCCGAATAAAAGCTGTGGGTTATTATTCAAGACCAATTTACTATACTCTTTAACCGCTTCCCATTTTTGGTAACTGCACATAAATGACAGGGTGGGGCAAGCGCTGTTCTGAGAGGACGTTATAGGTAAGTTCTGCCACTCCTCCCGTGTGACCCTAGAGCAGCACAATCCTGTGATGGGCTCTCTGATAGGCCCTTCTGATCACGTGATGGCCATGTCCCATCACAGCCATCACACAATGTAAACTGAGGCACATGCCTTGTGAGAGCTAAGTGAGGATGTGGAGTGTATCGCTGCAGCTTGGCGGGATCTGTGTGTAGCTGCTGAATTTCCTGTACAGTTACACACAGATCCACACAGTACAGCCATCTGTCACCAGTGGACCAAGCATCATCCGTCAGTGTCCCATTGCAAATCAACATCTGTCACAGTGTCCCAGTAATGTGATACCCAGTTTCGCATCACCGTGTTTCGCATTGCAACCTCAGCGTCTGTCACAGTGTCCTAAGTCAGGTGCTAGTAGTGGGGTGACCTGTCCGCCACAAAGAATTCGGGCCCGTACCACATGTGGTATCACCATACTTTGGAGTAGTGGACTGTGTTTTGAAGTGTAATTCTTAGAATGCCTGTGCTGTGTATTAGATATATGTTAGAAATTGACAACTTTATGTTGGGGTGTTTGCTTTCCAAAATGTGGTCATTTTGTGGGTGTTTCCACTGTCTGGGTACTCCATGGCCTCCAAAAAATGTGATAAGTAGTCAGGAGATTGGATGTGTAATTTATGCCCCTATAATGCCTGAAGGTGCTCCTTGGATGTTGGGTCACTCTGTGGCTAGGCTTTGGAAAAGTCTCACACATGTGGTATTGCTATAGTCGGGAGGAGTAGCGGAATGTATTTTATTGTGTATTTCTTAGTATGTCCATGATGTGTGTTAGAAATATCTTATACTTATGTGGGGGGGGGGTTTAATTTTTCTTTCCACATTTTCCAAAAACCTGTCTCGTCCAAAAAAATACATTCTTCAAAAGTGTGATAAGTAGTTTAAGTAGAAATTAGATGCATAATTAACGCTCCTTGAAAGGCAAAAGGCGCTTGTGGATGTAGTACCTTTCTATGTGGCTAAAAAATCTCATACATATATCCCCTTACTTGTGAGGAGTATCAGAATGTATTTTTGGGTGCAATTGCAATTATTGCTATACTGTGTATGAGAAAAAAGTTAATTACAATTTTGTGGGGGGAGGACTTTTTTTTTTTTTTTAATTTTCCAAAGAATTTGTGGGGAAAAAATTCACCATGCTTCTTACTAAATCCCTCGGGATGTCTACTTTCCAAAAAGGGGTCATTTGGGGGGGGGGGGGTTGTATTTCTACTGTCCTGGCATTTTAGGGCGTCGGGAAATGAGCTGTCAGTACATCACGATTGATCAGTTTTCATATATATGTGGCGGCACTTGTGTGGGCATGCTACCAATCCAGCCAGAGTGCATCCATAGACACAGTGTGGCTCGCCCCCCCGCCCCAACCCCCCCCCCCCCCCCCCGCTCCTGTCTCACAAGTTTTCACTGAGAGCAGTGGGAGCCAATGGCTCCTGCTGCTCTCGGTGACACCTGTAAATGCAGGAAGAGAGGAAAGCAGGACTGCCAGCAGGGACAGCACTGGATTGAGAGTGGTGGCAGGTAAGTGATTAGGGAGGGGAGGGTAGGCACGCACATTATAAGATAGCTAGATATCTATCATCTATTTTTTTTTTTTTTTTTTTTTTTCATAGTACACAAAATATATTAATGTAAAAAAAAAAGTTATCATTTTAGAACTGCTTTAAACTTTTACTGTAAGTTCATCCTTCTAGCCGGTAATAATAATTACCTAATACCGGCAAAAGCATAAGTTTGCCCTCTATGAGGATGTGAGCTGCCATCTAGATAAAGGAAGGCCTGTAGATGTGGTGTATCTGGATTTTGCAAAAGCATTTGACACTGTTCCCCATAAACGTTTACTGTACAAAGTGAGGTCCGTTGGCATGGACCATAGGGTGAGTACATGGATTAAAAACTGGCTACAAGGGCGAGTTCAGAGGGTGGTGGTAAATGGAGAATAGTCGAAATGGTCTGGGGTGGGTAGTGGGGTCCCCCAAGATTTTGTGCTAGCACCAATCCTGTTTAATTTATTCATAACAACCTGGAGGATGGGGTAAGCAGTTCAATCTCTGTATTTGCGGGTGACACTAAGCTAAGCAGGGGAATAACTTCTCCGCAGGACGTGGAAGCCTTGCAAGAAGATCTGAACAAATTTAATGGTGTGGGCAACTACATGGCAAATGAGGTTTAACCACTTCAATACCGGGCATTTTCGCCCCTTTCTGCCCAGGACAATTTTCAGCTTTCAGTGCTGTCACACTTTGAATGACAATTACGCAGTCAAGTAACACTGTACCCAAACAAAATTTTTATGATTTTCTTCCCACAAATGGAGCTTTCTTTTGGTGGTATTTGATCACCTCTGGGGTTTTTATTGTTTGATAAACTAAAAAAGACTGACATTTTTGAAAAAAAAAAAAAATTTTTCTTAGTTTTTGTCATAAATTTTTTTTTCCCCTTCACTGACGGGCACTGATGAGTTGCCACTGATATGTAGAATTGATGGGCATCAATAGGCGGCACTGACAGGCGGCTGTGATGTGTTACTGACAGGGGTTACTGGTGGGGACTGGCACTGTGGTGGGCACTTGAAGGTTTTTTTTTTTATTGGGGGAATACTGGGCACTGATTGTTAGCTTATTTGCACATTTGCAAGCTAATAAAGGGTCTGGAGGATATTAGTTATGAAGAAAGGTTACGAGCACTGAACTTATTCTCTCTGGAAAAGAGATGCTTGAGAGGGGATATGATTTAAATTTACAAATACCGGGGCGTGGCTGGCCATGGCGGAGTCCGGACGCTGATTCCTGAGCTCCCGACACACGGAACTATCCCCGTGGCCGTTTCACTATATGAGACAGTCACCCGACTGATGCCCAGAAGGAGGAGGACCCAGAGCGTCCCGCGGCCCCGAACATCGGCGGTAATCACCCGCTACTTTGGCTCCCGGGACCCAGAAACACCGGTCCTCGTGGAGTCGGCCGCAGCCAACATGGCGCCGGCGCCTCCGACCACAAGCCGCGCAGTGGCGAACAGACCTTCCCCACGATCAAGCCTCACAGCTTCACCAGAGGCGCCCACAGATGAGGTGAGAGACTGCTCTCCGATCCCCTCACCAAGCCTAAGCCTGTCTCCCTCACATGCCGCCG
Source organism: Aquarana catesbeiana (assembly GCF_042186555.1). Classification (NCBI taxonomy): domain Eukaryota; kingdom Metazoa; phylum Chordata; class Amphibia; order Anura; family Ranidae; genus Aquarana; species Aquarana catesbeiana. The sequence goes on from NC_133328.1 coordinate 81,029,042, forward strand.
CTGAAGACAGGCACGGCACTGAAGAGCTACTCCCTTTAGAAGCCCTGAAGCAGATTCAACACAGCTTAGCCACTCTCCCCACTAGACAGGAGCTAGATCACTGGGCTCAACGTATTGAATCCTCCCTCAAGAGAGAGGTGGAGGATCTTCGGGCGCAGGTCACCCACACTGATAATAGGGTCACTGCTATTGCCTCAGATCAAGCTTTACAGGAGACCCGCATCACTGCTTTGGAATCCATAGTGTCCCACCATAGATCCCAACTCCTCCAAGTCCGACTAAGGTCAGAAGATATCGAGAACAGGAGCAGGAGGAATAACATTAGGATCAGGGGTTTACCGGAAGCCACGGCTCCCGGGGACCTTGCTGTGACTATTACGTCCATTTTTAACTCCTACCTTGATAGAGCCCCAACCACAGAGATTGAGCTGGACAGAGTACACAGAGTGTCTCCGGGCATGACCCCTGCTAGCGGACGCCCAAGGGATGTTTTGTGTCGCGTCCACTACTATAAAGAGAAAGATCTGATCCTCCGGAAGGCTTGGCACAGGGGTCCTATTGACTTTGATGGCGCTTCTATTCAACTCCTGCCAGATCGGTCCCGTGCTACCCTAGGGATGCGCAGGGCAGTTAGACCCCTCCTAAATGCTATACGCGAATCTGGAGCTACATATACCTGGGGCTTCCCATTTTATGTGCAAGTGAAGAAGGAAAATCGCCAATTTACCCTGAGGTCACCGGACCAACTCCCTGAACTCTTTCTGTTCTTGGGGTCTGACCCGATCCCCGTACCCAATTGGTTGGATGTCCTCCTTGATGATCCAGTTCCACAGATATCCAATCCTTTGCCCCAAAGGCGCAGAAGGTCTCGCTCCAGAGGTGCGGTCTCTGGTCAGGCTCACATCCACCCTTCTGATCCGGAACTGTGACAGCCATCAAGTGCCCTGTGAACTTCCAAAGATGACATTGCACGGTTCTACCTATAGCCTATACCCCTCGGTCATGAAACTTTGCTCCCGCTGGTTACATCATGGCTAACTTTAACCTTACCGGTCCAGGACACCCAAAGATCCAGAGTTATATGTCTAAGCGGAGGGATGGGCGAGATCTGATTGACATTCAGTTGATATGGGGCGGCTTTGTACTTTGTTTCCAGCTCATCCTCTTCCAGGTCTCTCTGCCAACGGGATGGCATATAAGGACTTGCCCCTTTCACCCCAGTTCCCATGGTTGGGTGGCCCGATAAGGGAGGTTTTGGGGGCATTTCATAACATGTTAAGGTTACAAATACATTAAGCTGTTTTCTGCTGAATTTTTTAGCTCCGTTTTTCTATAAGTTATCCTGCCACAAGCGGCCAATGCACTGCTCCCTGCATCTTATATGACAACCGCAAACCCAATCCCACTCAAACGGTTGGTATTTGGGCCCCGGGGATCCGGTCGGTCCCTAAATAACTGTGCATTCAGTTTCTTTTATATTCCTCATTTTTATACTTGCGGGGAGTGGTTCAGTGGATAGCTTCAGGCCCTGGTCAGATCGCTATGTTTAAGGTCCCCGTGACTTACTGTCACTTCACCTTGGCCCGGGGAGGCCCATGTGTGTAATCGGGTCCGCCACGGTCAACACTTCCCCCACATAGGCCCGTTCTCCACCTGCGTTTTTAGGTGGAGACCATATATTAGTCTTGTGTTTACCAGATCTTTCAGGTACAAGTGTATATATCGTTGTGAATTTGTGCTACCACCCTTGAGGGAGTGTTCCTGACAGGTGGTTTACTTATCTACCTTTCTCTCTCTCTTCCTCTATTTCTTTCTCTTTCTCCTTTTCCTTCCCCTCTCTCTTTCTCTCTCCTCCCCCCCCCCCCCCTTTTTTTTTTTTTTTTTTTTTTTTTCCAGGGAACACTTCGTTCATCATCATGCCAAAAGTTACCATGGTCTCCCTGAATGCCCACGGGCTGAATATCCCAGAGAAGAGGTCGCAGGTGCTAGGTGAGATTTGGAGAAATCGTGCCCACGTAGCCTTCCTCCAGGAGACTCATTTTAAGGCTTCAAAACCCCCAAAATTTGGGAACTTCAGGTACCCTTTTGTTTACCACAGCTGCTCCCCAGACTCTAAATCTCGGGGGGTAAGTGTTCTCATCTCTAAAAATGTGGCTTGGTCGATGTCAGCTGTCTTCAGTGACAATCTGGGACGCTACCTCTTTGTGAAGGGTTCAATCTATGGGCAGGTTGTTACACTAGCCAACATCTACGCCCCCAACATAGGTCAGGTGGGCTTTATTGAGGACTGCTTGGACAAACTGACTGACTTTGCAGAGGGACAAGTGACCTTGGGAGGTGACCTAAACGTAGCCTTGGACCCCCTGTTGGACACCTCCACGGGTTCCTCGCATCTGTCGTATGCGGCCCTTCGTCGGATTAAGAAAGCCTTGACAGCTGTTCACTTGGTGGACGCGTGGAGGATCACACACAGCGACACTAGGGACTATACCTTTTTTTTCGTCCCCCCATAACTCTTACTCAAGACTGGATTACTTTCTAATACACCAATCGGCCCTTCCTTTAGTGTCCTCCAGCAGTATAGGGGTGAGATCCCTCTCGGATCACGCACCAATTTTACTGACACTCATGTTGGGAGGGGGGCGGCCACATCAACCAGGGTCATGGCGGTTAAATGAGAGCTTGATCCAGCAGCCACCATATGCAAAAATGGTGGAGGAGGAGATTAAAGCTTATTTTGCAACCAATACAGCTTCGGTGTCCTCGCCTTGCTTGTTATGGGAGGCACACAAATGTGTAGTCAGGGGAGTACTTATAAAATTGGGAGCTAAAGTCAAGAAAGACGGTCAACGAGAAGTGGACTCTCTCTTGGAGCGCATTGGGGTCCTGGAAAAGCAACATAAACTATCTCTAGCCCGAGACGTTGCCGTAGATCTACAGAACTTACGTGACTCCCTTAACTCTCTCCTGATGGCTAAAGCAAAAACCAAATTCATGTACTCACGGAGACTATTCTATGAATTTGGAGGTAAACCCGGCAGACCCCTAGCCCGTGCATTACGTGAGACCACGACACGTTCCTATATCCCCTCTCTGACGTCTCCTTCGGGCCAAAAAATCTTCAAATCACAAGAGATTGCCAACTGCTTTCGCAGTTATTACGAGAAACTTTACAATTTGACCCCTACGGTAACAGAGTCTACATCGCAGACTCATAATTCGTTAATAGACGAATACCTGCTCACTTCAGGTGTTCCCACGTTGACGTCTCAGGAGAGGGAGGAAATGGAAGGCCATATTACAGAACAAGAAGTGCTCAAAGCCATCAAAGGTTTGGAAGCTCGCAAAGCACCGGGACCCGATGGTTTTCCCCTGCTTTATTATCAGACGTTTGCATCGCACTTGGTGCCGCGTTTTGTGCAGGCCTACAATGCGCTCCTGGACGGGACCCCACTCCCTAGGGACTCCTTATTTGCTCACATAGTCCTGATCCCTAAAGAGGGTAGAGATGCGACAGACTGTGCAAACTACCGCCCAATATCTTTATTGAATACGGACCTCAAGATATTTACCAAAATATTAGCTAACCGCCTGATCTCCTTTGTCCCCAAATGAATCCATTACGACCAAGTAGGTTTTGTCCCAACTAGGGAAGCCAGGGATGATACGATTAGGGCCTTGAATCTTATCCACTTGACCCGGTCCAGGAAAACTCCAATGTTGCTGATTTCAGCTGACGTGGAGAAAGCCTTCGACCAGGTCAACTGGCTCTTTATGAAACGCACGCTGAAGCACCTTGGCCTAGGGCCCCATATGTGTCAATGGATAGAGGCAATCTACTCCCAACCCTCAGCAGCAGTCCGAGCAAATGAAGCAATTTCAGCCCCCTTTCCCTTGAGCAACGGGACAAGACAGGGATGCCCACTGTCACCTTTAATATTTATATTGGTACTAGAACCCCTGCTAGCTCACATTAGGAATGACTAAAATATAAAGGGCGTTAGCACCGGCAACACACAGCATAAAGTTGCGGCTTACGCCGATGATTTATTATTTTTTGTGACAAGTCCCGTCACTTCAATCCCCAATTTACTACAGGCGCTCAAGACATACTCTGCTCTTTCTAATTATAAAATTAATGTGCACAAATCAGAGGCGCTAAACATTAATTTACCCAAGGAGACTTTCAATATTATTCAACAGAATTTCCCCTTCTCATGGGCACGCCAAAAAATGAAATACCTGGGCGTTTACCTTACACCCTCAGTGCCAGCAGTCTTCAAAGAGAATTACGTCCCCTGGCTTGCCTCTCTACGTCGAGATCTCCAGCGCTGGCACAAGAACACTTTCTCCTGGTTCGGAAGGAATAGTATTTTAAAGATGGCGGTTTTGCCAAAATTATTATATCTCCTCCAAACATTGCCAATAACGGTCCCAAATCACTTCCTTCGCTCTGTCAGTGGGGAATTTTTGAATTTCTTATGGGGCTACAAAGTAAAAAGACTGTCTCATCATATCCTGTCCTTACCAAAAGACCAGGGCGGCTTGGGGTTCCCAGACCCGTTTAAATACTACCAGGCGGTTCATCTAACTAGAGCCCTAGATTGGGCCAAGCATGCCTCAGAGAAGGAGTGGGTGGGGGTGGAGCAGGCAATGACATCTCTCCCGCTCCCAACCTTGATGTGGCAGACTTCAGCCTTGCCAGTACCCCTGAAATCCCACCCTTTGGGACTACGGTGTCGGTGGCAGCAAAAACGGGTTGTGTCACATTGGTCTCCCACACTCCCTCACCTTTGTCACCGGTAATTGGCGCTCAGGAGTTCCCATGTAGTCTATCGGGGAGGAGGTTTAGGGAATTTCTGATAATTAACAGATTTAGGTTTCAAGACTTTCATCATGAGGGTCGATGGCGCACCATCGAGGAAATACAAGCAATGCTATCGCCACCATTAGATAGATGGAGAGCAACGCAGATCAGACACTTCCTTACCTCCTCGAAGTTCGTGCCATCCACTAGTTATTCCACGTCTGCTTTTGAGAGGCTCTACCTGGATCCTACTCCCCTCCGTCATCTACTGTCCTTAATGTATGGGATTCTAGTCGACCCTCAGGACGGCTTTATACCTCATTATTTACGGAAATGGGAGAATGACCTGAGTCGAGCCTTCTCGGAGGAAGAGAGAGAACGAATTTTATACTTTGCACACCGCTCCTCAATTGCGAGCAGGTTCCAGGAGGTTGGGTTTAAGATAATGACTCGCTGGTATAGAGTGCCCAAGCTTCTCCACAAAATCTACCCTTCAGTTCCTTCTTCCTGCTGGCGTTGCCAGCACCCTGACAGATCATTACTGCACATTTTCTGGACATGCCCCCGGGTTCGTCCCTTTTGGGAAGACATTAGGCGCATAGCTCTTAGACTGACGGACATTACATTAGCAGATGATCCGGCTCAGTGCCTGCTCCACCTTACACCGATGTCGAGACGTCGGTATAAGAAGTCCCTCTTAATACACCTTCTAAACGCCGCTAAAATATGCATTCCGCAAAAATGGAAATGCTCAGTTCCCCCGTCAGTTGGACAGTGGATAGCTGTGGTGAATGAAATTAACCTGATGGAACAATTGACGGCTGCATTACAACGTAAGGAGGAAAAATTCAACAAAACCTGGTTTCACTGGCACGATTTCCGATTCTCTCAGGATTACAACACCTTTGTGACCCCCTCAGTAGAGCTACAGTGACAGAGCATGTGGGTTTTTTGTTTTTTTGTTTTTTTTTTCTTCTCGCCAACCCCCTCTCCCTCCCCTTTCTGATCTTCCACCCTTTCTCTCTTTTAAACCTGCCTTATCTTATCGGTTCTTACCATGTTCATGTCTTCTTTCCTGTCTTCAGTTTTCCGTACTGTTATGTCCTCTTTATTACTTGAAAAACTTGTGTGGGTGCACCAGACTTGGGGCGAGCATATTGCCTTTTTAATGTACATTGTAGTACTTTATGGTTAATGTGGGTGAGCTGGCGCTATTTTTGGTGCCAGCCGACTTGTCACCTTCATATAGTATATTGATGCTGTGTTTTTGTTTTATGTATCGGTCTGCCCTCAATGTACAAACTGTCAATGTTGGTCTTGTTTTGCCCTACCCGGTGTACTCAATAAAAAAACTCTTTAAATGTTAAATTTACAAATACCATATTTGTGACCCCACAATCGGGATAAAACTTCTCTGCAGAAGGGAGTTTAATAAGACTCGTGGCCACTCCATTAAAATTAGAAGAAAAGAGGTTTAACTGTAAACTGCATAGAAGGTTCTTTACTGTAAGAGCAGCAAGGATGTGGAATTCCCTTCCACAGGCGGCGGTTTCAGCGGGGCGCAGGGGGCATCGATAGTTTCAAAAAACTATTAGATAAGCACCTGAACGACCACAACATACAGGGATATACAAGGTAATACTGACATATAGTCACACACATAGGTTAAACTCGTCTTTTTTTTTTTTCAACCTCGCCTACTATGCAACTATGCAAGTTAAAAATCAAGCAGGTCAGTACCGGGTTTTACGCATGTTCCCGTCGTGTTAGATATCGAGAAAAGTGTGTGTGGTGTTTGTTTTTGTTTTTCCAGGTGCTAATGGTATACGTACTTTCTATTGTTTTTCACATTGTCTCTGTATTTACTGGTGTCTTGGTTTTGTAAATAGTCTCTTATAAATTATAGTACTAGCTGTTTTTTCTCAGCAAGCTACAAATAAGTAATGTGTTTTTGCAATGCTTAAAGAGGAACGTAACCCTGACCCCGCCACCTATTTTATTCACCCTCCTCTCTTGCCTGTATAGCTGCGTTGTTACAGGAAAAAACTTTTATATAAAGTTGATAGGGAGGGTAAAGTTTAATTTAAGCGTTGCAAATAGTGGTAACTGTCCATTTTCCAATGTGCCCCTTGCATCAGTTCAATGTACATATTTGCCAGCGCACCAAGGATCTTCAGGTAGCTTCCAAAATTTTTAACTCCAAGTGATCTAGAGTGCAACATTGCAAGGCTATGCAGGTCCCCATTGCTGCATGGCCACAAAATGTTGCTCTCTTCCGCTGTGATGGGATCCCTGAATAAAAACTTCTGGACTCTACTTGAAGATCCTTGGTGTGCTGGCAAGTAATGCAGATCTGATCTGTGATGTTACCATTTTCCAACTGGCTGTTGCTGCAGCACCCATTTATCTCTTAAAGCTTATTCCAAGAATGTGTGCAGTGGGAATATTGAGGATTGTTCCCTTACAACAAGTGCCCCCCTCACAGCATCCCTGTACCTTTTTAGCACTAGGCAGGAAGCAGAACAAGCTGATGATCTGTATGGAGCAAGTTCCACTTTGCCCTCTTGTGATGTTTTGGGACATGCATGTGGCGTCATCAAATTTTTTTTTTTTTTATATTAAGGGTGCTGGTGGTCCTACAAATCACTGCAGAAAGGAGGAAAGCTGGCAGTCCAGATTAGAACAATTACTTGGTTTGGACCACAGCAGTCTGCCATTTAGCAATGCTTCATTAACACCTTCCCACTCGACCTATAGCACAATGACGGCCGGGCGTTGGCTCCCCCGATCTGACTGGACATCATATGGCGTTCCGGGAGAAGAAGCTGCTCGTGCTCGCCCCAGGAAGCCTGCAGCGCGGCACTCGGTGGTGCGGTGTGTCGTTCTGACACACCGCATCTGCAATCACAGTAAAGAGCTTATGACGAAGGCTCTTTACCATGTGATTATTGTGTCCAATCAGAGCTGATCACAGCATTACTAGGAAGTACTAGTTACCAGCATTCCTCTATTCACACGGACAGGGTGTGAGTAGAGGAGAGCTGATAAGCTGCCCTCCTGATGGGGGGGGGGGGGGGGGGGGGGGGGGGGGATCTGCACTGATGATTATCAGTGCAGCCCCATCAGCGATGCCCACCAGTGATGCCTGTCAGTGTCTTCTCATTGCTGCCTATCGGTGCTGCATATTATTGCCACCTCGTCAGTGAAGGAGAAAACTTATTTACAAAATTTTATAACAAAAACGAAGAAACTTATATTTTGCTAAACAAGAAAAACAAAACCCAGTGGTGATTAAATACCACCAAAAGAAAGCTCTGTGTCTCAAAGAAAGGTAGAATTTTGTTTGAGTACAGCTTTGCACAACCGCACAAATGTTGCTTAAAGTGTGACAGCACTGAAAATTGGCCTGGGCAGGAAGGGGGTGAAATTGACTGGTATTGAAGTGTTTACATATATATATATATATATATATATATATATATATATATATATATATATATATATATATATATATATATATATATATATATATATATATATATATATATATATATATATATATATATATATATATATATATAATTTTTTTTTTTTTTTTTTTTTTTTTTTTTTTTTTTCCCTTTCAGCGACCTATTAAGTTTTGTTTGTCTGCTGATTAATTGTAAAACAATTATTCAAATTTTACAGGTGACTCCAGATGAACTGAGATACCTTACGAGAATTCACTACAAAGCTCAATCAGATGGCATCTGGGGAGAGCATGAAATAGATTACATCCTGTTTATACAAAAGGATGTCACTTTAGATCCAGACTCCAATGAGATTCAAAGCCACTGCTACGTATCCAAGGAGGAACTGACACAGTTGTTGGAAAAGGCTAAGCAAGGAGAAGTAAAGATTACACCATGGTTCCAGCTGATTGCGGACACTTTTCTGTACAAATGGTGGGATAACTTGGAAAATCTGAAATCATTTGAGGATCATGATAAAATCCATCGGATGTGAAGGAGACCACAAAATAATACTTTATTGCATGTAGTGATCTGAAGTATGTGCTACTGACACTGAATAAGTAGAACTTCATTTTAGGGCTGAAACAATTAATTGATATTATTGATAATAATCGATAATGAAAATCGTTGTCAATGATTTTCATTTTCGATGGGTTGGTCTGCACCTTCCTCCCTGCCAGTCCGTTAGAATCCTCTTGTGTTCAAGGCGGCAGCGGTGCCGTATTCGCATGAGAATACGGCGGCGCTCATGTGATCAGGCATGTCCGCGCCTCTCCTCCTCGCTGATGTCAGCTCCCCCCTGATATTCTCAGCCCCGCCCGCTGCTGTCTCGAGGGAATAGACAGGCGAGAAGCAGCCGTGAGAGCCGAGCTGCACCTGTGTGAAGTTATAAGATGGCGGCTAATGGCTATACAATACTCTGTCTACTTTTTGGTGAAATATCTAACTTAGCGACTGAGTTGTTGCCAGGATCCCTAGTACAAAATTGCATATTGGGGGTCCCCCATAGGGAGGTTGGGACTTTGAAGGCAACGAAATATCATAAAGGAATATAAATTTAAAATTGATATATTTTATTTAGTCAATGATTAAAAAGTCAGTGCATAAGATTGTTGCAGCTGACTCAACACTGATAACAACACTTATGGTCTCCTAAAAAAAAATACAAATGTCAATGTACAAATACAGTTTGATCTCTCCCTGGAAGAGAAAAAAGAAGAGAAGATAGCCCGACGCATTTCAGGCGTATTTGTACATTGACATTTGTATTCTTTTAGGAGACCATAAGTGTTATTTTGTATTTTGACATCCCCTTTTTTCCATGTCATTGTTATGAATGAGTCAGCTGCAACAATCTTATGCACTGACTTTTTAATCATTGACTAAATAAAATATATCAATTTTAAATTTACTGTTTCCTTTATGATATTTCGTTGCCTTCAAAGTCCCAACCTCCCTATGGGGGACCCCCAATATGCAATACAATACTCAGTCAATACAGTCATTTCTGTGATTACAAGTACCCCATGAAAGTAAGTATTTCTGGGGGGGAGTGCCCCATCATTGGTGTTCCGGAGGGGGTGGGGGGGATAGTGCCCCATCATTGGTGTTCTGGGGGGGGGGGAGATATTACCCCATTATTGGTGTTCCTGGGGGGGGGGGCGGGGGGTTGTACTATAAACCCCATCATGACAGGATACCCGTATATGACGGTTTTTTCATTTATTTTAAATAAACGAAAAAATGGCATATTACTTTATTTTTTCAATCGGAAAAAAAAAAACGGCCAACTAATCGATTTATGATAATCGTTAGTTGCAGCCCTACTTCATTTACAGATTAGTGTAAGATCAGGTTTAATTCTTAAAATCTGCACATTGAGCTGTTTTCTCTAGCTCTGTAAAGTACTTTAAGTGGGCTAGTAAACTGTGATACCTTACATAAAATTGAGTAGGCAGGGGCTCATTTTATAAAAGCTGGACATGTTACCTGTAGAAACCAGATTCTGAATTTAAATATTTGATTAGTAAATTAAGATTTACATTTGATTTGACTGTGTGCAATAACAGACTTCACACCATTTCTACTTTAGTCCTAAAGTGGTTTTATAATTATTTAATTCAGCATTTGATGCAAAAAGTAATTTTACTATCTTGTCTATGAAGCTTTTCAATTAAACTTCTCTCTGTGATGCTTGTGTGTTATCAGTTCATATGGTTTTTATGCCTTTAAGTACTGCATGGGGGGCCATACAGTGGGTCATGGATCTGATATCTAAAGTGTTTTTGTTTTTTTTTGGAACTGCAATTTTCTTTATTTTCTATTGAATGTTATACTGCTGCCTACAGTGGGACTGGACATTGGCAAACAAAAAAAGAGGCTAGCCAAGGACAATTTCTCACTGCCAACACGCCTCAGTTTTTTCCTAGTGTCCTAGTAGGATGTACTACTTCTTCTCTCCCCCTCTCTGACGTGGGAAAGACTAACCTATATTATTTTATTTTTTTATTTTTTTTGCTAACAAGTTTTATTCATTTATTGTGTTTTTTGTCGGAGTTCCACCCAAATTTTGAACAATATCTGTATGTATTCTCTTCCTTGCCTAGATGCTGACATGCCGTTTAAAAAAAATTTAAATCGCCGTAATTACCTTTTTATTTTTCTATTCTTCTTTGCACTTCCTGGTTCTCCTCCCGTGGGAGTAGGCGTGTTTCTAGCCTCTCCCAGACTCCTGGGAGCTAGTCTCAGGCTTCCCAGGATGCCACTGAGCATGTGCGGGAACGAGCAGTGAATGCTGGGAGCACAGCATTCACCACATCCAGGAAATAAATGCTTGTGGGCTTCAAATTCCCACAATGAAGATGGAAACCGCCTGCAGTGAATATAAGTTATTCTTTGCGACAAAATCTGACACAGGCGGACATATTACACACAATATGTGAGTATGTAATGCTGAGAAGAAAAGTTTGTGAATGAACTCAAAAAAAAAAAGGATAGATAGGTGGACCCCCGCTTTAATCAATACTGTTCTCTCACTCTGCCTCAACCACTTGTCCTGTCTCTGAAGACTTAGCTTAACAGGCCTATGACAAGTTAAGCAACCTTCTTTAATTGGATCATGGGTTTCCACCTCAGAAGGAGTTAATGCTGTAGGACTGCACGCCGATATCTACGTGGTAGAGTGTCACACGTGCTCCATGCCATACAGCATATCCTGCCTTGCAGCACTAAGAAAGTAACTCCCTGCTGCTGCCTTCCTACGGTGACAGCATGCCCGCTGACGTCTGCAGCCTGAAACCATCTTTCAAGTCTTCTTTAGCCTAGTCAGTATGGCCAGCTTCCCTGCCCACTCCGTTGAAATTTTTCTCTAGTCATGTTAAACTTTATGGACCAAATCATCATGTTATTTTGAGTTAATTTTTTTTTTTTTGTAATATCAGGTATGTTACATATGCTGACAACTATTCTTTACAGAGTGAATTTTAACCACTTCGGCCCCAGAAGGATTTACCCCCCTTAATGACCAGGCCAATTTTTTGCGCTCTGGCACTTCCTCGCTTTAACTGACATTTGCGCGGTTGTGTGACGTACCAAAACAAAATTGATGTCAACTTTTTTTTTTTATTTCACACAAATAGAGCTTTCTTATGGGGGTATTTATCTCTGCGGTTTTTATTTTTTGCGCTATAAACAAAAGTGACAATTTAAAAAGGGAAAAGAAAAAAAATCAAACAAATGTATTCATTAGTTTAGGCCAATATGTATACTGCTACATATTTTTTGAAAAAAAAAAATCCCAATAAGCATATATTGATTTGTTTGCGCAAAAGTTATAGTATCTACAAAATAGGGGATAGATTTAGGGATTCTTAATTTTATTTATTTTTGTTTTTACTGGTAATGGCAGTGACCTGCGACTTTTAGCGGGACTGTGGCAGACAAATCTGACCTTAACTGACACTTTCCCCCGGTCGTCTTCCAGGTCAGCACACACAGGAAACACATTGCCAGTAATTTCTTTAAAAGGCGGTCCATGGTCAGTCCTAGTGTTTCCTCCGTCCAGAGGAGACATGTTGCCTGAAGGGACCGCTGGAGGCTCCATCTCCGAAGGGCTGAACTGGGGCATGTGTCTCATGGCAAGCAGGGGAGAGCACGGTATGAGCTTCTGGGCTGCGGGGGTGCGTGCACCCTTACTGTATGGTTGGTGGAGGAGGATGTATGTGTGGCCATGGGCAACCCTCCTTAGGCTGCGGGCAGGAGGTGAACCGGATTCTGGCTTCTGAGCCCAGGCTTGGAGAGAGGCGCCAATACACCATCCCTCCGGTGGCTCTGGCAGGGGGTGTGTATCCGTGGAGGTCGCTTGACCCAGAAGACTCAACGTGTCACTTCCGGGGAGGGGTGATGTCATCGACGTGCGCCGGGGAACTGGTCCACCCCCTTAAAGGCGCGGGAAGCTTGAATGGCTGGCTGGTGCCGGTATCGTGGACGTGGCTGCAGCGGACAGCATGGACGCCACAGGAAGGTCGAGGATGATAGTGTCATCTGCCCAGGCTTCAGCGGGTCACAGGTAGGTACCAGTGGGTGACCCTTTGTTTTCCAGTTTGGGAACAGCTAGCTAGATGGTGGTGGTCTCTAGCGGGCTGGGGCACTACATGGGTTAGTAAGGTGTCACTGGGTGTGCACACTGTTTAGCGGGTTGAGTATACTTTTTCCTCACAGCCATGGGCCCCTGTGTTTGTCTTGGCTGGCCAAGCCTCCTAAAGAGCCAAAGCCCACTCCCAGAAAGCTGTGTGCAAAATGTGCTACCCAGATGCCCTTGGAATACACAGAGCCGCTATGCCAAGTGTGCATTGACAGACTGGTTAAAAAACAGTCAGATGCAATCTACACAAAAATCTTTGGATCTGTGAGGGAGGACATGGCTATTACCTTTAAGGATCTTAAAAAATTTATTGCAGATGTTAAACCTCCAACAGCTCCCTCTGGAAGTTCCTCTCCCATAGCTGCGCCAAGATCGGTCGTCGCAGGCGACGGCGAGGGAACGAGCGGGTAGCAGCGCGGTTAGCGTAATTGCCACCGACGGTTGAGATTTGATGAGGAGAAGAGAAAAAGGGGCCCAAGTACAAATTGTCCCTGGAAGACTTAGAGGACTTACTTGGGGCCATATATGAGACTTTGGAGATTGAGGAAGAAAAATAACTTCCATCAAAACATGACCTGATGATGTATCAAGGTCTTAGGAAGAGATAGTATTCCTGGTCCACCAGGTGATGTCGGACGTCGTGAGGAATGAGTGGGCAGACCCAGAAAAGAATCCCTCCTTTGCCACTAGTCATAAGATGCGGTTCCCTTTCAGTGACGATCCATAGGAAGTGTGGGATAAAAATCCGAAATTGGATGCACAACTATCCAAAGTTTCCAAAAAAAAATATTCATTGGCCTTTCAAGATATGGGGCATCTTAAAGATTGCACGGATAAGAGGGACGACATTATCCTAAAGAGAACGTGGGAAACAAGTGTCGCCAGCCTGAAGCTGGTACTCGCCACTTCTGTGGCAAGAAACCTAGAATTTTGGCTCTCCCAACTGCAAGACCATATAAAAACTGGCACACCTAGGGAAGAAATTTTGAAGACCCTAGCGATTCTCTCCAAGGCAGTCGGGTACATAGCAGATGTGTCCACAGAGTCCGTCAAGCTGGCAGCAAGATCAGGAGGACTAGCGTGGCAGCCACACGCGCTATTTGGATGAAAACCTGGTCAGGGGACCCTGCATCCAAAATAAGGGCTATGCAATCTCCCATTCTTCGGAGACTATTTGTTCAGGACAGGCTTGGACGAAGCCTTAAAAAGAACGGCAGACACGAAGAAAAGTTCCTGACCGAAAAACGCAAACCTCCAAAAAGTTTTTTTTTATTTTGTGGACGAAGAGAGCGTCCACAAGAAAAAAAAAAAAGACTACCCCCAAAACGAACTGGACTGGTCACAAGGGGAAGCCAAAGAGTAATGTCCTCCTTTTGGCTCTTCTAACCAAACCCCAAAACAATGACGACAGATCGTCAGTAGGAGGAAGGCTGGCTACCTTCCTACCTCAATGGCAGAAGACAACAGCCAGTCAATTCATTCTAGACATAAGTGCAAGGAGTTACTTCCTGAAACTCAATTGTCATCCTCCAGAGAGATTTTTATTAATGAAACTTCCCAGGAATCCCGAAAAAGCAAGGGCTCTCTCATTGTTGCTGGGGGGAGACGGTAGACCAGACAGTCCTTCAGTCCCAGAGAAAGAGAAACAAAAGTGTTTTTACTCTCATGTGTTTGTGATCAAAAAATCTTCCAGGAAGTTTTGACTTGATATTAAATCTAAAACCCCTGACGGTACACACGGCTTGCCTACAGGTCATTTGTTTTGGGCTCTCCCCGGGAACCACTACAGACGAGGTGGTGAGATTCTCATAACGGATTGTACCAGGCTATCATTTATTGGATGCCCTATTTTTTAACGTGTTTGTAAGTTCAATGTAATAAGGGAGGGGTGTTTTTTTTGGATATTAAAAGCTTTACAGTTTTACACTATGAGGCTTCCTCTCTCCTTATTTGCCCGAGTACTAATTATAGCTTTCAGCTGACTGGATCTGGGTGAATTAGAAGACAAGAGTGCTGGCCTCCCTATTTGCTGATCGGTCGTTGTGGATTGGATTGATGTTTGTTTGGCAGCGATCCCAGCCACTTCACATACACCACAAGGCATTCGATTGATCTTTCTGGTGAGTGCAATTCCTAGAGGGATCTCAAGCATTAGATGTATCGATTGTTGAAGTTTTTAAACAACTGAATCACTTATGAACATTTATTTGCAAAGCACTATGGCTTCTCCAGTTTTAAACAGGTGAATTACTTATGAACTTTTATTTGTAAAACACTATGGCTTCTCCAGTTTTCAGCTGAATATACAGATTTTTGAGCTTCTATTTAAAATCTTTAGCGCTGCTGAAGTTTTGAAAGATTACCTTTTGATTGAAATTATTCCAAATCGTAGTTTTGATTGCTTCCCTTGTTTCAGGAATTTTGCTCTTTTACTTCATTTATTATTTTCCTAAGCGCCGGATAAGTGATCGTTTGTCTGAGAGCTTTTGTGTAGTGCCCTGGAAGACTACTGGAAACAGTTACTGGTAAAAACTAACTCTGCTTTTCTAGGACCAGTGACACCAATACAGTGATCTGTGCTGAAAAAAAAAATGCACTGATCACTGTATAAATGACACTGGCAGGGAAGGTTCCAACCTTGGCTGCTGTTTGCCTGTCAACTGTATTACTTGGGATGTAGACTTCCTCAGCTGGCAGTGTCTGCATTCTGGAGTGGTCTCTGCATCCCAGGTTTAATAACAAAGGACAGGGATGTCTCTAGGTACTGCGATCCTTTTGCAGAAGTAGTGGATGCTCGAATGGCTCCATGGGATCAATACAAACCGATCTAAGCATTTCTTCCTCTAAAACTTTTTTTTTTTCTTTTGACTGCTTTGCAGAACTGAGATAGGAGGGTATTCTGGTGATCCTCATTGCTCAGAATTAAGCAAGGCTCTTGTGGTACTTCAGACTCGTAATATTTTTAGTAGATGCTTTGTGTGCTCTACCAAATCATCTGGATCTTTGTCTCAAAGGCACATTTGCTACACTGCTTCAGAGTTGTTCTGAGGGACAAGGGAATCTCTGATTTGGTGATGATAAAAGCTAGGGAGTCTACTACTTGCAAGATGTATCATTCAGGGCCGTCTTTAATATTGATTGGGCCCTGGGCCCCCCCCATTCTGAGACATACAAAAAATAGCAGGTGGACTCTGAATCAATTTACTGCAGCGATTGCAGTTGGTTGTCAGAGGTTACAGCCTATCCTTACTGCTCACTGGCGGGTTGCTAGAGGTTACAGCACATAATTTCTGCTTGCGGATTGGTTGCTAGAGGTTACAGCACATAATTTCTGCTTGCGGATTGGTTGCTAGAGGTTATTGCACATTATTAGCGCTCACTGATTAGCTGCTAGGGGTTACAGCACTTCATTACCATTCACTGATTGGTTGCTAGAAATTACAGCAGATCACTACTGTTCAATGATTGGTTGCTACAGGTTAATGCACATTATTACCACTCACTGAGAAGTGGAGCAATCCCAAATAATTGAGCAAGTAAAGCGGCACATTAATATAAATACTACAGGAGATGATCAGAGACTGCAAATATACTGCAGGAGAGCATTAGACACTACAAATATACTGCAGGAGACCAGAGACTGCGGACATGCTACATGTGACAATCAAAGACTGCAGACATTATACAGGAGATGGTCAGAGAACTTTCAGCAATGCACAGCTTTACAGCTGAACACAGCTCAGGGTTTCAGCAGTCAGGCATTTTATGGATGTAAGGCCACACCTGGCCAGCCGAGCTCACTGCATATATTCAGAGGTCCGGGGGCGGGGCTTACACTCTCTGCTCTCACTACAAGTGCTCCACTCTGAGCATACAGGCATGGGGTGGGGTTAGAGCATCAGTGGAGCCCCCGCCACTTCCCCGTGACCTTGTATTGCCCGTATAGAGGGGGTGGGGCCTGAAGCTCCACTGATATTCCCACTCTGATCACTGCTCTGTTCCGAGCATACAGGCTGTATATGGGGGGGGGGGGGTGTGTCAGAGCAGCTCCCGGCCCCACCTTCTCTCTGCTGCCTAGCTCGGGAATACAACCTCCTGTGTACTCTATGCGCTCTGTAAAGCATCATCGGGGCCCTAATTTGTGGGTAGCACAGGCTCAATGCTTTGGGCCCTCCAACAAAGATTGGGCCCAGGGCAGGTGCCCCATTTGCCCTGCGTTAAAAACAGCCCTGGTATCATTGGACGTGGGAGGTATAGTTCACTAGTATGAGCCTCTGGGATTCTAACATAGGAGATTTTCTTTGGGACAAATCCTCCTCCCTACAGCTGGGTGTGGACTAGCATTTGGTTCTAATTTCTATTAGACCTCATACACACAGGGTCCCTGCTCTCCTCTCCTGCTGGTTGCGGGGGATCTGTCAGGATGGAGAGCGGGGGAAGGGACCAGTAAATATGTAATTTACTGGCCCCTTCCTGTTATGAATTGGACACAGTGAGCAATTGCTCCTGTGATAACTGAGCAGAGTAAACTGTGATTTCTCTGCTTCAAATAATGAATGGAGAGGAGCCTCTGTCTCCTGTTCAGTCATCTTTAGTGCTGAGAAAGGGACTGGGGAATCTGTGTCCTCAGTCCCTTGCTCTGTCTCAAAGGGGAGGTGTCAGGGATCTGTTCAGACCCCTGATATCTCACAAAAGCCCCCCAACAGGGCTGATAAGAAAAACAAAACAAATATTTAAATTGTAAAAAATAAAATTAAAAAATTAGATACCCCAACCCCCTCACCCCAAAAGCATTGTGAAAAAAATTAAAAACAAATTAAATTGTAAAAATAAATGACTTGACACATCCACTGCCACATACCCCCTTCCCCAGAAGCACTGTGATTTTTTTTTTTTTAAATAAACAAAACTGTAAAAAAAATAATAGATAAAAACAAGAAACCACTGACAGCATCCATTGCTCTCCTGACACTGTCCCCTCTCCTCCAATCATTGTGAAAAATAAATGGAAAAAAAAAAGCATTTTGAAAAAAATACAAAAAAATTAAATTATGTAAAAATAAAGAACTACCGACACCGTCCACTGCTCTACTGACACATACTACCCACTGCGCTGTATACTCTACACATGCACATTATACCCACCTAAATACACTCCTCTCCTACACATACCCACCATCATACACCTCTCCTGCACATAATACGCAACCTCCCAGAAATTAGTTTTTTTAAGGTTGGGATGTCTGACAAACCCTGGGATATGACCTATCTGTATTTGCCATGCTGCAGACAACTTATGAGTATAACGCGGTGTATATGATCTATTGCATTGGATGAGGCATCAAAGTTCATGTGTTAGACATTGTACGGTTAAAGGAATCGGCCAATCCTCTCTCTCGACAGCCCCACAGGTTGTGTTTTTGTTTATAGCTGTTCTTAAGCGTATAGAGTATTATTTTTGTGATGTAGTGTACTATACTTACCTGGACATCTAGGTGACAGGCACTATTAGGATTATTTTAGAGGATGAATATAGGGCCAACGGTTTGCGCAGCACTTTATTAGGGTCACTTTAAGAGGTTGTTGGGCGGGAGCACAGAGAAGTACTTAAGCATGATTGACAGCTTGTCCCACCATATGTCCTGAAGAAGTCCTGGTAGTGGGTGGGACAAAACGCATCAATGTGACATAGAACCATGCATGGCCACCCCAACAGTTTGTAAGATTGAGCCAGTTTTCCTGGTGTAGGGTACTGGGAGAGAAGGAGAAAAGTCAGCCTCTTATTAGGCATGCTTGGATGGGGTGCACATTGGCGGTAGACAACCATAATGCTGACTAGATGGACTTTACACAGCGAGTACCAGAAGACTCCACAGTGATCCCTGTACAGGTCATAACAGCTGCGTTTAACTAGCACAGGCTGGACTTGGGGCACGGAGACGAGGTTGAGGTACAGATTCTCAGTCCCAGCTTACCTTCTAAAACAGGTCCCGCATGCTTTCTACGGTGTTGAACTAGACTGTTATGTTATCTCATTACAGTACTGAATACCCTGTGATTTTATCGGCTGCATGGTTGGCTTTACAGCTCACTCTATATTTGATGGTATACTTGTTTTTGCCAGCTATTCAACTACTCACCTAAGGCATGATTGCAGCTCACCTATCCATCCAATGATTTGAGAATGGCTCACCATTCATCTGTATCGCATCAATCTACAGCTGAGTCTCTCTTTCTTTATTGACCACAGCAGCTGCGCACTTGTGCATGTAGACAATTTTATTGAGTACCCTCACTCACTGCAGCATATCACATGCATATCCATCAGGTCCTATACTGTCATTGCTCCCATGTATGCTTAGCCTGGTGTGTTAGAAGTGTCACCTCTCTTGATGGGGATGTCTCAGCTGCTTCTGCCTTATTTAGTTGGGTGCTGTTTATTAGTGTAAGTATAGAGTTTTAGGTACTGTGGTTTATGTCTTGAACTTTACCAGCATTTGGCCATTTTGACATTTCCAACTGTTGGTGTTTTGGCTACATACTCACAGCTCCTGCAGGGTAGTGGGTATTTGGGTGGCTGGGGGGTTTGGGAGGGCTGCATGGGTGGCTTGGTGGGTGGGGAGTGGTACCTGTGATACAATGTTTTTACTTGTATGTCTTTTGATACTAATAAAACATTTTGAGAAGGTAACCATGTGCGTGTATGTTCTCTCTTTTTTTGTGAACTGATTAAGCACCAGACATTGTATCTTGTCTATCACACAACTCAACAGTTGAAGCAAAACCAGTGTACGGTAATGGTTACCTATGCACCAGTGGTCAGGGAACATAGCTTAGTGCAGCATCACCTATAGCAGTCCCAGTTCCTATACGCCAAGTGAGCCTAGACTACTGGGAGGTACATGGCTGCCCCCAGGAATGCCATGTTCACTGGCCAGCATGTACAGAAGGCTGAAAAAAAGGAAGAACAAAAGAGTTCCTGTGGTTTCAAGAGTGTAGTTGTCTTCATGGGATGGCTGTAATTGGTGTCTCCTGGGAACATAGTCAGTTGGATGTGCAGATGGGTCAAGTTCAGGTGGTAGGCAGGGACATAGTCAGCAAACAGGTAGAAACATGACCAATAAACAAGCCATAGTAAGGCCCCTTTCACACTGGGGCAGGGGTAAAGTTCCGCTATTGTTAGTGGTGCTTTACCGTCAGTATTCGGCCGCTATCGGGGCGGTTTTACCCCCCGCTAGCCAACAAGTAGAGAGGCACCTATGGGTGCAGTCGGTTTTATAAAATAACACTTTAATAAATCAAATAAACTCACATAAGCAAGAAGAAAACAGGCGTATGGTATCCGATGTCAAAAGGTGACGCTCCCGAATCTGTGCTGTGGATGTAATCAGGGCTCTTCCAGATGATGTGAAAGCCGGCTAGGGAAGGCGGCTTCAGAACGAGGCTTTATACACAGGAGACGGCTGGCTGCAGAGGGGTGGCGTCATCGATAGTGAACGCGTTTTCTGGCATGCGCACTTGGGTGTACTGCAAGTCGCGCCCCTTTCTCAACAGACATGGTCTGATTACCATAGGAAGTGGTTAAAAAGGAGGTGGGGGAGGAAGCGGGGGTGGAGAAAGCGGGAGCAGAATGACATTGAAAGAAATTATATATGTACAATGCTCTAGAAGCTGTTACAAGTAATAAAAAGGGGGCATATGAGAAACCCGATGCTGAGGGGCAATGAAGGAAAACTATATACAATAACCCCATTACGTAATGCATATGTATATTGTAACTATTTAGATGAGATATAAATGGGATATGACAAATATATAAAAAGTGAGAGAGAGACGAACTCGCAAACCACCAATGCGCATGCATGGAAACAGCCCTCATTTTTGTGGATGACCTCTGAGAACTAACTGGAATAATAAAATATATAATATATTATACAAACATACTGGAATTCCGGGACAAAGTAACTGCTAACACCAGTACCTATACAGACCATAATAAATGAAAAATGCATAATGATGAAACAAAAAAATGATAATAATAAAAATATATATATAAGAAATGAATTAAATAGGCTGGCATATTGGGTGCAGTACTAGGTATCATAAGAGGTGATAAACAATGATGAGTACATGATAAATATATATATATATATATAAATAAATATGAACATGCACGTAAGTTTGAGGTCTATAGGAAAAAAGTGGCATCCAATAAGCCTAAAAGCAATGATTTATAAAAAATAATTTAAAAAAATATATAAATTATATAAAAATTACCACCTCGAATCAATAAGGGATATATGAATAAAAAGGATAGGGAAAAATGTAAGTGATATATAAAAACCATACACATAAAATATATATATGTATATAAATATATAATCATATAAAATCATGTATATAAAGGCAGGAGGACTAAATCAGTGAATGGGACCAGACGAGATATTATAGAATGGTGGAGATCTCTATTCCTTCATTCATACCGCCGGGTGAAAGAACAGCTAAATTATAAATCCAGAACGTTTCTCTGGCACAAAGTTTTTTGAAACGTTCTGCAGCTGGGAAAGATTTAGAAATTTGTTTGATCACCCAAACTTTCATTTTTCATTTAAAAGGAAAACCTCTGAAGCAATCACGTGAACTAGTCCATCAACTGTCCATTTTACCACCACCTTCCACCATCAATATAAGAAAATGGAAAAAATCTTGGCAAATCATTGGAGCATACGACTACAAGATCCACTCCTGAAACCTTTTATACCAAGGCTCAAGGTCACATATCGTAGAGCGTCCAATCCTAAAATGAAAATAGCCCCCAGCAAAATTCGATCCAGATGTACCTCTCCTGACAAGCCTGTACTCGTTCCATTAGTTGGGATGTTCCAGTGTCGCAAATCGTTATGCAAAACATGTAAATTTGTTCGACACATTCCAAAATTCATTTACCACCAAGGGGGTCACCCACACGTTGAGGGACTTTTACAACTGTTCATCAGACTTCGTCATTTAGGGACTCACCTGCCCTTGCGGCCTATTGTATGTGGGCCGCGCGATACGAGCCCTCAGGACAAGGTTCGGCGAACATTGGAGATTCATTGAGGGTGGTATTGATCCTGCTAAAGTTGCACATAGTGTGCCAAAACATTTTACCCAAGCTCACCAACAATCCACGGAAGGGCTGCAAGTTTGGGTGATCAAATTTCTAAATCTTTACCAGCTGCAGAACGTTTCAAAAAACTTTGTGCCAGAGAAACGTTCTGGATTTATAATTTAGATGTTCTTTCACCCGGCGGTATGAATGAAGGAATAGAGATCTCCACCATTCTATAATATCTCGTCTGGTCCCATTCACTGATTTAGTCCTCCTGCCTTTATATACATGATTTTATATTTATATACATATATATTTATGTGTATGTTTTTATATATCACTTACATTTTTCCCTATCCTTTTTATTCAAGGTGGTAATTTTTATATAATTTATATTTTTATAATTTTATATATCATTGCTCTGAGGCTTATTGGATGCCACTTTTTTCCTATAGACCTCAAACTTACGTGTATGTTTATATATACATATTTTTATCATGTACTCATCATTGTTTATCACCTCTTATGATACCTAGTACTGCACCCAATATGCCAGCCTATTTCATTCATTTCTTATATATATTTTTATATTTTTATTTTCTTTATTATCATTTTTTGTTTCATCATTATGCATTTATTATGGTCTGTATAGGTACTGGTGTTAGCAGTTACTTTGTCCCGGAATTCCAGTATGTTTGTATACATATATTATATATTTTATTATTCCAGTTAGTTCTCAGAGGTCATCCACAAAAATGAGGGCTGTTTCCATGCATGCGCATTGGTGGTTTGCAAGTTCGGCGCTCTCTCTTTCACTTTTTATATATTTGTCATATCCCATTTATATCTCATCTAAATAGTTACAATATACATTAGATTGTAAGCTCTAAGGAGCAGGGCCCTCTGATTTCTACTGTATCAAATTGTATTGTATTTGTACTGTTTACCCTCAAGTTGTAAAGCGCTACGTAAACTGTTGGCGCTATATAAATACTGTATAATAATAATAATAATATGCATTACGTAATGGGGTTAATGTATATAGTTTTCCTTCATTCCCCCTCAGCATCGGGTTTCTCATATGCCCCCTTTTTATTACTTGTAACAGCTTCTAGAGCATTGTACATATATCATTTCTTTCATTGTCAT
Organism: Aquarana catesbeiana; assembly: GCF_042186555.1. NCBI lineage: Eukaryota > Metazoa > Chordata > Amphibia > Anura > Ranidae > Aquarana > Aquarana catesbeiana. Next base: position 81,052,243 of record NC_133328.1, read on the forward strand.
TCTGCTCCCGCTTTCTCCGCCATCCCCTTTTTAACCACCTCCTATGGTAATCAGACCATGTCTGTTGAGAAAGGGGCGCGACTTGCAGTACACCCAAATGCGCATGCCCAGGAAATGCGTCCACTATCGATGACGCCATCCCTCTGCAGCCAGCCGTCTTCTGTGTGTCAAGCCTAGTTCTGAGGCCGCCTTCCCTAGCCGGCTTTCACATCATCTGGAAGAGCCCTGATTACATCCACGGCACAGACTGCTTTTGGCACAGATCTGGGAGCGTCACCTTTTGACATCGGATACCATATGCCTTTTTTCTTCTTGCTTATGTGAGTTTATTTGATTTATTAGTGTTATTTTATGAAAACGACTGCACCCAGAGGCGCCTCTCTACTTGTTGTCTTGCAGCCCCAGGATTATGGTTTCTCTCCTACTATGATGGCAGCCCTGCTTGCTTCCTTTGGACGTTTTTATCCCTTCACTAGCATTATTACATAGACTTATTAGCCTGTGTTTGCTATATGGACTATTGAACGTCTCAATTCCCGTTTCATGAACTTTATTTAGATATTATCTATCAGCAGATGTAGTTTTTGGTCTTATGTGAATCCTGAGTTGTTGTGCCTACACTTGTTAGTATTACCCCCCCCCCCCCGCTAGTGGCCGAGAAAGGGTTAACAACCACCGCAAAGCGCCTCTGCAGAGGCGCTTTGCCGACGGTATAGCCGTGCTGTGCCATTGATTTCGATGGGAAGGAGCGGTGTATACAACGCTCCGAAGATGCTGCTAGCACGACTTTTTGCCGGCGGTATAGCCGTGCTGTGCCATTGATTTCAATGGGAAGGAGCGGTGTATACAACGCTCCGAAGATGCTGCTAGTACGACTTTTTTTTCCTGTCCTGGTAGCGCACCGCTCCAGTGTGCGCTAAGCCTCGGGGCTTTCACACTGGAGACACAGCAGCGGCTGTTTCAGGTCGGTTTGCAGGCGCTATTTTTAGCGCAATAGCGAATGCAAACCGCCCCAATGTGAAAGGGGCCTTAGTATAGGCAGAGGTTACATTGCACTGGTATGACAGTTGTCAGGAACACTGTTGCTGACTGCACTGGTTTGGTGATAGTGGGAATTGTGTAGCAGTGATCAGGAACACTATTGCCAACTTACACTGGTCTGGTGATGCTGGGGACTAGTGTGGCAGCAATCAGGAACACACTGCTGACACTGGGACTGGTGTGGTGAAAATCAGGGACACCAATGCTGGCTTACCAAAAGAGGCAAAAATGGGACAACATTCCTCTCCCAAAATTCCAGCAAATGGTCTCAATTCCCAGGTGTTGTCAGAGTGTTTTTTAAAATGGTCCATTTTCGCAGTTTAAACATTTAATATGTTTTCTACTGTGAATAAAATATGGGTTTATGAGATTTGCAAATCATTGCATTCTCTTTTTATGTAGATGTTACACAGCGCCTCAGGTTTTTTGCATTTGGGTTGTAGCCACACTCTGGTGAGGGGAGGGGGAAAATCGGATAAAACTTGGTTAAATCTCTCTCTTTAACCCCCCCCCCCCCCCCCTCCTCAACCTATGCCCCCTTTAGCTACAGAGACAGTGGCCGGAGGTATATGCATGTCGCGGCTGAGATGCTTTGCAGCTGTGGCAAGAATTAAACCCCCTGTACGCCCGCTGTTCATAACCCATTCAAGTGAATAGGGTTGTTTCTGCGGAGTCCAAGGGGTTGAAGCAGGTGGTAAGGAGGCGATGCAATGCTTCACGGCCTGTAAAATGCTCTCTGAAGAGCGATCCAAACACAGATGGCTCTTCAGAGAGCATTGCACACACGAACAAGTCTTTATGGGGACAGCATTACTGGTGTAGCGGTGATCATGGACACTGACTGGATTGGTGGAGATCAAGGACACTGGACTGGCAGATGACATTGTACTGTTGGGGCGGTGACCAGAGACAATGGCTGGCAGCACTGACATACAGTGATATCAGAGCAGCCAGCCACTGCAGATGATCATCACCACAGCAGTACAATGTCACCATATGGACATGGCACTTTCATTGGTGACAGTATGTTAAAAATATTTTGTTTTTTTTTTTACATACTGGCACTGTATGTGTCACCATAATCACACTGTACTTGCTATGGGGAATGACTCAGTGGTCACAGATAACACACTGAGGTGCGGTTCTGGGGGGGCGAATTAGTACCTCTTCCCAGAACAATGCTAGTCCCCATCAGTCATTTATGTACAGTGGCTGGGCAGGAGGTGGTTTAAGGTTACTCACATCATGTTCATATCCCTGCTGCCTGCCTGTTACCTTGCCATGGCTCAGAGAGCTGGGGGTGAGGGTGACAAACCTGTAATGCTTGATAGCGTACACTGCGGAGGAAGCACCAATTTCTAAAACATGGTTTCAAAAAACGTAACTAAATGAAATTAGTTACATCAAATGTACTAAAGCTGCCTTAGGCCTGATTCACACCAATGCATTTTTAGTGCATTTTGCACTAAAGCCATTTAACATGGTTTCCTATGGAACACGTTGTGTAGTGAAAATCTGCAAAATGCACAAAAAATGCATAGGTGTGAATCAGGCCTTCGTATTATTGAAAAGTGTAACGCTTATCAGGTGTTCAAAATATTCTACTATTTTTACATATTAAAAAACGAACGGTATCTTTCTTTGCGGTATACAGCAGTTTGCTATGTAGTACTTGAAGAATGTAAAGGTAAAACACACATACACTTTTAGCGGAGTCCATTTAGCTTTAATAAATATGATCTTATACTTCATATTTATTTTTCTCAGGGCGCATTTAAAGATTCAGGGTTGCTTCAAGGCACTGTATGCTGTAAAATCCATCCAATTCTGAAAAAGTGGTTGAAGGAAACCTAAATGTGGAAAATGAAGGATGGGCAGTCCAGATTGTTCCTTTTTACAAAACTAAAATGGTCAGTGATATTAGGTGTGATGAGGAGGGAGCTGTACACTACCAGCACAATGACCCCCACCCACTCAGTATGACAAGGAGGGAGCTGTACACGGGGCAGCACAGGGATCCCCACACAGTGTGACAAGGAGAAAGCTGTGCACTGACAGTTACAAGTCCGCGGAGGAGCAGCAGCAGAAGAGTGACTGTCTTATTCCTATAGGAGAAGGTCTTATCGTCTGTCTGTTTTGCCAGATTTCCTTTTACCAGCCAGTAAATGTTTGGGTTTAAGATCAAACACATGCCTATCAGCCTCTCCTTTCTTGCTCATTTGGTTCATTTTCCTCTGGGATTTCTTCATGATCACTTTGGCTTTCTTTGCCATCTAAATAAATAAAAAACAAAGCAATGATGACAATGATACTAATATTCATTGTTATAATTACAGTTTAAATTCTAGCTATATCAAGAGCTGAAATAATCATCATTGCTAATCTCTGCTTAACACATGTGTACAGATCTAATGCACATGAGGTGTGCAGTGCGAAAAATAGGATTTTAATGACAGCTTACCTGTAAAATCCTTTTCTTTTGAAGTACATCACGGGACACAGAGCCATAGTAATTACTATGTGGGTTATAGGCCACCTTCAGGTGATGGACACTGGCACATCCTAAACAGAAAGTTGCCTCCCTATATAACCCCTCCCTTACCGGGAGCATCTCAGTTTTGTAGCAAAGCAATACACGTGTATACCAGAAAGAGGGGAGGGACCTCTGCGTCCCATGATGTACTTCAAAAGAGAAGGATTTTACAGGTAAGCTGTTATAAAAATCTTATTTTATTTAATTGTACATCATGGGACACAGAGCCATAGTAATTACTATGTGGGATGTCCCAAAGCAATGCCAACTGAGGGGAGGGAGACACAACAAAAGCAAGGCACCATGAGATCAGAGGACTTATACTGCTGCCTGCAGTACACTGCACCCAAATGTCTTTTACATCCACCTGATAGAATCTGGTAAATGTATGGATTGAAGACCAAGTTGCGGCCTTTCAGAAATGAGCAATGGAGGCTTGGTGATGCACTGCCCACGAAGCACTAACAGCCCTAGAGGAGTGCGTTTTGATTTAAGAGGGTGGAATCTACGTCTTTAAACCATAAGCTTAAATGATTACTTGTCGAATCTATTTAGAATAGTAGATTTTGATGCTGCCTGTCCTCTTTTAGGACCTTCAGGCAACACAAACAAAACATCCATTTTCTGAATCTGAGCAATCGCCTGTAAGTAGACTTTGACTGCTCTCGCCACATCAAGAGAATGCAGTGTTTTTTCTTCCAAAGAACAGGGCTCTGGAAAAATGAAGGTAGAACAATATCCTGGTTTAGATAAAAACCTGATACTACCTTTGGTAAAAAGTTAGGATGAGTATGCAATACTACCTTATCCTTGTGAATAATAAAAATATGGCTCTTTACAAGAAAGAGCATCCCATTCTGATACCCTTCTTGCAGCAGATATGATTACCAGAAAAAAATAGTTTCCTTGTCAAAAAAAAGGACCAAGGGAATATTTTGCATCAGGCCAAAAAAAGGCTGTTTTGTAATGCCGACAAAACTAAATTCAAGTCCCAAGGGTTCAGGGGTTACCTAACCAGAGATTAAGCCGCATTACCCCCTGAATAAAGTTACGAACCAAGGAATGCGAAGAAAGTGGTCGTTGAAATAATACCGATAAGGCTGACACCTGTCCTTAGAAAGCACTCAAGGCCAGCTTTATTTCTCACCCCATCTACAGAAAGAGTCAAGGATTCTACCTTTGACCTATTTCCTGGGGTGCAGCTCACGGTTTCACACCAGGAGACATACGTTTCCCAGACTCCATAATATATAATTATGGAGGCCGGCTCCCTTGCATTAACCAAGGTAGAAAACTACTGAACCTGACAGCCCACGCTTCTTCAGAGTGTGGATCTCAATAGCCAAACCGTTAAATTTAGCGTTTGTAAAGTAGGATGGAACACTGGACCTTGCGAGAGAAGGTCTGGCCGTGATGGTAGGGTCCATGGGTCCCCTACTGCCATCTTTACGATCTCTGCATACCAAGATTTCCTGGGCTCTGCTGGGGGTCACAAGAATTAACGACTTCCCTTCCTGCTTGATCCTGCGAAGAAGTCGTGGACACAGGCAGAATAGGAGGGAATGCATAAATCAGTGAGAACCGACTAAACAGGAAAAGCAAAGCATCTGTTCCTCATGCTAGCGGATCCTTTGTTCTTGACACAAAGTTGTCGATTTTTGTTGAACCTGGACGTAAACAGATCTATGTCTGGGATCCCCCATCTTTGACATATTGACAGGAAGATATCGGGGTGAAGGAACCATTCTCCTGGGAAAAAATGCTGGCGACTCAAGTAGTCCGCCTGCCAATTTTCTATTCCTAGAATGAAGACTGCCGATAGGCAAAGTACATTATTTTCAGCCCAAGATAAGATACGATTCATCTTTCTCTGAGCCGCACAACTTCTTGTTCCCCCTTGGTGATTAATATAGGCCATTGCTGTGGCACTGACGGATTGAATCCTGGCAGGACAATACCGTAAACTGAACGTTCAAGCCCTCAGGACCAAGTGTTCTGCCTGAATTTCTAAAATGTTAATGGGCAAGGCCATTTCTGATCTGGGCCACTTCTCTTGGATAGCTGTCTCTTTCAGGACTGTTCCCCAACCTAAACAAAAAAGGTTGGCATATGTTGGATTTTCCCATTTGCAGATTTTTGGATATTAACCATAAACTGAGGCACCGGCGCACCCAGCCTACAGCACTTGGTATGTATTTCATCCGGGTACTAACCAGGCCCAACCCTGCTTAGCCCCCAAGATCAGACGAGATCGGGCGCTATCAGGGTGATGTGGCCATAGGCTTTGGAGTCAGACACATTGGGAATGTAGAACTTGAACCCTTTGTTTCAAGCCGATAGGATACTGTTTTGCAGCAGTCGTGATGAAACAGAGCTTAAGGAACGACCTCGAATGAGGCCACCATCTTTCCCAACAACCTCATGCAAAGTTGAATAGGAGAAATTCATCTTGCTTCGACCACCTAAATCAGTTCCTTCATGGCGCTGATCTTTGCCTGGGGTATGAATACCCTTTTCTGGGTGTACCTATGATCAGACCCAAGTATTTTAGCCTTCTTCATGGTTTTAAAGAAGATTTCTCCTAGGTTGAGAATCTGACCTAGATATTCCAGGTAGTCCAATGTGCTGACCATACTTTGGTCTAAGCGGGCTACCGACTGGTCTATCAAGAACAGATCGACTAGGTAAACCATAATCGTTATGCCTTGAGCCCTCAATCTGGCTAGAAGAGGAGCCAGAACCTTTGTACTCGAGGTGCATTAGCTTGATCAGAAAGCACAGCTACACACTGAAAATGAAGATTTTCCACTTTGAAAAATAGATATTACTAGTGAGCGAGGAAATAGGCATATGGAGGTATGCATCTTTGACGTCGATTGACGCCAGAAGTTCTCCTCCTTGTAGGATGGAGATAACTGATTGGATTGACTTCATGCAAAAAAAAGAGTGGTTATATTCAGGAATTGAATTTAGATTTTTGAGATCCAGAATGTCCATTTGGATTTAACCAAACCCCAACCTCTGCTCTTACATGGGGGCCACCATGAACACTTTTTGCCAAAAGATGGCCCAATGCTTGAGAGAAAGACTTCTTTTTCTCTGGATCCTTAGGGACGTTTGATCTGAGAAAACGAGGAGATGGAAACTCTTGGAACTCCAGTTTGTACCTTGGAGCTATTGAGGAAGTCCCCCGTTCGTCTTGATACTCCTTCTGCCAGACCCCTGAGAACTGCAGAAGAATTCTCCCTATTGAGCAAGCGGGGGCACCTCCTCATAAGGAGGCTTCAGTATCTTGTATGCTTCCTCCCCCAAGACCTCCTTTTGCCCCTGGAATTAACCCTGAGGATTACCTTTTAAACCTGACGGTGGAAACCGTTGTGACTGCCTGGAGGCTGATGCCCCTGGCACAGAAGGAGTTTTGAAATGAAAATACATTTACTCCTTCACTTAAATGGCAAAAGGGGTAATTTTTCACTAGAAATTCTTTGGATATATTATCCAAAATATCCCCAGATAGCTGTTTCACAGCAAAAAGGAAGACTAGCCATGAGCTTCTTGCATGACGCTTAGCGAAGGGCGCAAGGCCTAAAGGATAGAATCTCATAGCAACTATTGCAAACATAAAGCTGCCTTTTTTTTTTTTTTTTTTTTTATTTAATAGGAATTCCAACCTTTTGTATGCCGGACAAGTAAAACTTATTCACAAAGGATATAGTAGCGTCAATTTCGGGTATACCCTACTTAGTGAATTTTCTCTACCATAGGATAAAGTGTGAAAACTTTTTAGAAAGGAAAATAATGCTTATCTGGGTGATCCCTCCAGATACAAAAAAACTTTTCCAACAAAGAATGGACAGGAAAAAGCATGCACAGCTTGAGGAGGCTTTAGCAAACCCAAACACTCAGTTAAGGGTACATAAATGTGGAGCTGATCATTCAGCAGAAAATTTTACCATCTTACAGAGTGTGACACCTGACTATCCCGCATTTGACACCTCAGAAGAAGAGTCATCAGCCTCACCACGGTCCCCTGAGGGGATTCGTCTTCTCCTGCCCCCTAGTTCCCCAGTTTGAGGGTCCTAGGAAAATGGAAGATAACCTGTTGCATCTTGACCACACTGGGATGCGATTAAAGTCGCTAAACTTTTTTCTTTTTTTTTTTTAAAAAAAACCTACCATGGCTGAGGAAAAAGAGATCTTTAGTAAAATAAACAGGGGCTGCAGTGTTGAAAACAGTTGCAAACATTTCATGGACATGATGCTCACTCTGACCAGCCACCCCCTCTCAGGGGAGGATGCCATGTGTAGAGTAGGCTTTCCAGAGCTTGAGGGAGACCCTTTTAGTTCTTTTTTGGGGGTGTTTCAACCTCCCTTCTGACCATAGCCCGATGCACAAAGCAGAGGTACCACCAGAAGAAATTGCATCCATTGCTTGAGCAATAGTCCAGCCCTGCCGCTGCTATTAATGCTCAGCCTGATGCAATAGTAAATGTGTCAAAAGGAATGCTTGTGTCACCAAACCTCTTTCATGCCCCTCTTTGCTCTTGTGTCCCTCCGTCAGCCTGTAGCAGTAATAATGGTGCTTAAAAAACACATTCCCATGCTGGACGTTGGAGAACGCCGCGCTAAGCTCCGCCACCCTCCTCTTTTTGTTTTTTAAAAAGAGCTTTCCCGCGCGAGCGCGGACCTCTGATCCTACAAGATTGTCATGTGAGTGGAAAAAAATTGCGAGGAGAGAGCCTGGAAGCCTCCGAGTAGAGCAGCGTGTTGATCATTTTTTTTCTCCTGACGCTCTTCCTCGTGAAGAGGGGGAGAATACAGCACAGGTGGGGGGTGTCTGGTGAGGAGGAACCCTCCCCCAGACTTACCAGAGGTCTACTGCTGGCTGGAGAGAAAAAGAAGTCTGCTGCTCCGGACACAGCGTGATCTCGAGGAAGCATGAGAAGGTATGTGCTTAATACAGTCCCCAGTGGTGACAAATAGGCATGACAAAATTTACTAAACAAAGGAGACATTTCATAAGATAATTCAAAAATCTCTTAGAAAAATCAAGTTAGACTTACCGGTAACTTGTTTTCCAGGAGTCTTTCAGGACAGCACCTTGAGAGCGTGGCTCCACCCACTTGACAGGAAACACACCTCCACCAAACTTTAAAAGGAGGCTCCTTCCCACTTATCAGTAGTAGTAGAGAACCTCCGGCCCAAGCTGGAACACATAATCAGAATATGGTTAGTCACAGCATAGTAATTTAATACAATAAGGGCGGGTTGCTGCTGTCCTGAAAGACTCCTGGAAAACAAGTTACCGGTAAGTCTAACTTGATTTTTCCCTTAACGTCTTTCAGGACAGCACCTTGAGAGGATAACAGAGACTTACCCACTTAGGGAGGGACCACAGCCTGCAAGACCTTTCTGCCGAAGGCCTGTTCACTGGCTGACAGAAGATCCAGCCTGTAATGACGGACAAACGTAAGGTAACTTGACCACGTAGCCGCCCTACAAATCTGATCTGGGGTGGCACCAGCCATTTCTGCCCATGTAGTGGCCTGAGCCCTGGTAGAATGCGCTTTAATTCCCAGCGGGGGAGAGAGCCCCGACTGAGAGTATGCTGCTAGAATAGCTGATTTAAGCCATCTAGCTATAGACCCCTTAGAAGCTTGTTGGCCCTTCTTTTTACCCGAAAAAAGTATAAATAGAGAATCCGAGGATCTAAAGTTACTTGTTACCTCCAGATACTGTAATAAAGTCCTTCTTACATCCAAATTGTGGAATTTGCCTTCTTTTTCCCCCGAAGGGTTAGAGCAAAAGGTTGGCAGGATGATCTCCTGCGACCTATTGTGTGCTGACGCTACCTTTGGCAAAAAACCCGGATCGGTTTTAAGTACAATCCTATCTGTGTAGATAGTTAAAAAGGGTCTCTTAACAGATAGGGCGTGCAGCTCACCAATTCTCCTTGCTGACGTTATTGCAACTAAGAACAAGGTCTTAAGAGTAAGATTCCTTAGAGAGATTCTTTGTAGTGGTTCAAAAGGTTCCTTTGTAAGGGCTTGCAGGACCACTGATAGATCCCAATTGGGAAAGTGCTTAGCCGGAGCTGGTCTAGATCTGGTAAGTGCCTTGAAAAATCTTATAACCAAGGGCTCAGAAGAGATTGGTCTTTCTAGAAATACTCCCAAAGCAGCTACTTGAACTTTAAGGGTGCTGACTGACAATCCCTTGTCTGCCCCCTCTTGAAGAAATTCCAAAATTGACACTAAATTTTTTACTTTTCTCTTAGTCAAATGACAAAAAGAGTTGAAGACCTTCCAATATTTAGCATAGATTTTTCTGGTCACTATTTTCCTACTGGAAAGTAAGGTAGTTACCAAGGGTTGTGACAGACCTTTGTTTCTTAACAACTGCTCCTCAGAAACCAGGCCGTGAGGCTTAGACTGGCCACTCCCGGATGCTGTATTGGACCCTGTAGGAGCAGGTCCTGCCGGAGAGGCAGCCGCCAAAATGGTTTGACTGCCATCTGTAGAATGGTGGAAAACCATGCCCTCTTTGGCCAAAATGGAGTAATTAGGATTACTGCCACCTTCTCCCTCTGTATCTTCCTTAACACCAACGGGATAAGTTGGAAAGGAGGAAATGCGTAACCCAGATGGAAGTTCCAGGGCTGGATTAATGCATCTGTCCCCTGGGCCTTGTCGTTTCTGTGAATAGAGAAAAATACTGGGAGTTGTGTATTTTCCTGTGACGCAAATAGGTCTATTTGCGGTTGACCCCAGGCCCTGGTAATCATTGCAAAGATTTCCGGATTCAGGCTCCATTCTGACTCCTGAATCCGCCTTCTGCTTAGATAATCTGCCACTACATTTAAGGTGCCTTTGAGGTGGACTGCTGATAAGGACCGAACATGCTTTTCTGCCCAAACCAGGATCTTTGAAGCTAGCAACCGAAGTGTTTTGCTTCTTGTACCCCCCTGTTTGTTTAGGTAGGCTATGGTAGTGGCATTGTCTGAGAGGACCCGGACATGAGAACCTTGAAGGATAGGAGAGAAGGCATCTAAAGCTAAGGCGACTGCCTTTAGTTCCCTCCAATTTGAGGACCTCTTTGCCTCTGTCCGAGACCACATTCCTTGCGCGAAGTCTTGGTCTAAGTGAGCTCCCCAACCCCATACACTGGCATCTGTCGTTACCACTTTTTCTATTGGAAATGACCAGAGCAGGCCTTCTGACAGATTCTCCTGTCTTCTCCACCACCAAAGTGATCTCTTGACTTTGGTGGGTATCTTTATCTTTTCTTCCAGAGATTCTGACCTGTGATTCCATATTCTCAGGAGAAAGCTCTGGAGAGGCCTGAAATGTAACCTTGCCCATTGAATGGCTGGTATGGTTGCGGTTAGGGTTCCTAGGCATGACATCACTTGTCGGACTGATAATTGCTGGCTTGCCTGCAAGGACGCTACCACCTTCAGGACTTTCCCCTTCTTCTCTTCTGGGAGAAAAATCTTTTGTTCCCTTGAACAGATCTGATACCCCAGGAATAGTATTTTCTGGGCTGGAACGAAATTTGACTTCTGCATATTTATGATCCAACCCAGGGTTTCTAGATGACCTCGGGTCTTTCCGAGGTTGTCTAGCAGTCTTTCCCTGGAGGGGGCAAAAAGGAGTAGGTTGTCCAAGTATGGAATTACCGCAATCCCCTGCATGCGAAGAGGTGCAAGCGCTTCTGCCATTATTTTTGTGAATATTCGTGGGGCAGAAGACAGGCCAAAGGGGAGGGCCCTGAATTGCAAGTGCAGAACCTCTTTTCCCAAATTTATCGCCAACCTTAGGAATCTTTGGGACTGCGGGGCTATAGGGATATGCAGATAGGCATCTCGAAGGTCTATTGATGCCATAAAGCATTCCCTCGTCAATAGATTCTTAACCGTGAAGATGGAGTCCATACGAAACCTTTTGTATTGGACTGATCTGTTCAGCGGTTTCAGGTTTAGGATTAACCGAAAATCTCCGGATGGTTTCTTTATCAGGAATATACGGGAATAAAACCCCCGATAAAGCTCCCCCTGTGGGACGTAAGTCATAACCCCCTGATCTATCAGATCCTTTAATAGGCTCTTCATTGCCAGGGATTTTGTTACATCTCTTGGAAGATTTGTCACCAAGTACCTTTCTAGGGGGAGATCTGAAAATTCTATATTGTAACCCTGGGCTAGCATATTCAGAATGTACTGGTTTTCTGTTATGCTTGCCCAATAGGGGAGAAAGTCTTGTAGTCTTCCCCCTACCTGTAACCGACTGTCATTGCGTCTTGCTGGCTGACGCAGGAGGATGGAAAAGGACATTTCCTCTGCCCTTACCCCTCTGCCCTGACCAGCTTTTCTTTTTCTCTTGAGACTTGTTCTGTTCCCGAGCCCTTTGAGGACGAAAAAAACGTTTGACTGGTTGTTTCTTCTTTTTGACAGGAAAAGATTTCTTTTTATCTGCAGTCCTGTCCAGAACTGAATCCAAATCAGGGCCGAACAGTAAGTCTCCTAGAAAAGGGACCCCGCATAATTTGTTTTTAGATGCTGTGTCCCCTTGCCAAGTCTTTAGCCATAAAGCCCGTCTAACCGAATTAGCAAGGGCTGCCGCCTTAGCTGTCATCCTGATAGACTCTGCTGAGGCATCAGAGACATAGGCTACGGCTGCTGAGAGGGTAGAAAAGGAGTCAAGGATTTCTTGCTTAGGGGAATCTGCTATTATATGAGCTTTAAGCTGATTTACCCAATACTCCAAGTTCCTGGAGATGCAAGTAGTTGCCATTGCTGGCTTAAGGTTGCCCATAATGGATTGCCAAGTCCGCTTGAGCTGTTGATCCATTTTTTTATCCATGGGGTCTTTTAAGATCCCCATGTCCTCAAATGCTAGATCAGTAGATCTTGACACTTGAGAAAAGGCTGCATCAAGTTTTGGAACCTTATTCCAAAGAGCTGCTGGGTCTTCATCAAAAGGGAACCTTCTCTTATGAGCCCTAGAGAAAAATGGTTTCCTATCAGGGTCAGCCCATTCTTTTCTGATTGTTTCAGAAATCACTGCATGGACTGGAAAGGTACGGGACTTAGACTCACTAAGCCCTGCATACATCTTGTCATGTAAAGACATCTCCTTATGCTCTTCCTCAAGGCCTAGAGTAGCATAAATAGCCTTTAAAAGGCCATCCACCTGATCCAAAGACAATTTATACTTGGAAGACATATTTTCCAGCTCATCACTATCCTCATTCGATTCATTAGAATGGGATGGGGAAAGCCCTTCCCGGTTCAGAGGACCCATTTCCGCCTCTACTGCCGGGACTAACAGTGAGCCTTGAGAGGACTGTGAGGTAGTGGGCTGACTTGCAGATGGATAGGTGAGTGAGGATCTGAAGGATTGAATGGTAGCATCCAATTCCTTTTTGGCAGATGCGATTAGATCACTGCATGCGGAAGTGGTTTCTTCCCTCACCAAGGAGTCAATACATGCTTGACATAAAGCCTTTTTCCAGCCTTCATTTAACTTAATTTTGCATGAAGGACATTTCTTTCTAATCCCAGGGTCAGAGCTCTTGGCCTGCCATGATAAGGGAAAAAAAGAGAGAGAAAAAAGACAAACCATCTTTTAGAGTCAGCCTGATTACTCAAGGTTGCTCACCACAGGTGCACAGTGAGAAAAGCTATCAGACTCATGTGCCCTGACAGGCCCCTCCGCCACCAGGGGGAAAAAATACCCTCAAACTTCACTAACATTAGAGAGAAGAGGGCTAGAGAGAGACCCCACAGTAAAGCTGAGCAGAAACTACAGTCTGCTCCTTACCTGGGCCTTGCTGGTGCCTGTGCCTGTTCCACTCGCTGCGGTTCCTAAATCCATGCTGAGGCAGCAGCGTGATGCCTGTGGCGAAAACGCCGGTTCCGGACTCCAATAGCACCTGTGCGCCGGACCGGAACCAGCAATAAATAAGCACCAGACCTATTCCTCCCTCCTCCCCCTGCGCTTCCGGCGGAAATGACGCCTGGCGCCTGCTCCATGGATGCCGCCCCACTTCCGGATACCTCACATCCGGCGGATGCAGTCCTCTGACTGCCCTTCCCAAGATGGCGGCGGCGTCAGGGAAAAAACATGTGCAGGCAAGAAAAAAACAAACAGAAATGCCTGACATGCCTGACGCCTCTGCCTGGGAGCAGCAATACCCGGAGCAGTCCTGGCTCTCCCCGAGCACTGACGAGGGAGAAGGAGCCCATCCACCCGGCACCCGTAAGCCTGTGGAAAATGGGAGGAATCGGCTCTCCTGAGGTAGGTAAAAATAGTGGAGTAGGGAGCCTGTTCTCTCAGGACAGAACCTTGAGAGCTCCAAACTCCCACATGTGTTCCCGCCGGAGGAAACACATAAACTGATGATAAGTGGGAAGGAGCCTCCTTTTAAAGTTTGGTGGAGGTGTGTTTCCTGTCAAGTGGGTGGAGCCACGCTCTCAAGGTGCTGTCCTGAAAGACGTTAAGGGAAAAATCTCTTAAAAAACCAACAGACCCAATCGAAACCCTTCACGGTGGGTTTCGTTAACAAACCTTCAGGAGCCGGGGACCCTCTGGGAAACCCACAATCCTAGACCTGTAATAGAACCTCCACCAGTAAAACTTTATGGCCTTAATACCAAAAGTACTGGATCCCGGGGTCCAGCTCTCTAAAAAGAGAAGCGTTTACAGGCAAAAACTCGTTTCTTCGGACACCAGGCCCAGGTACCATTCAATTCAGCCTAAAAGACACTTTGAATGGATCTGGCTGCATAACTAGCCCCAGCAAGGATTGCTCCAGTGGAGCTCAGCACAGAACATCTTCACTCGTGACCAACATCTTAGACACTGGCAAAAAACTGAGATACTCCCAGTATGGGAGGGGTTATATAGGGAGGCAACTTCCTGTTTAGGGTGTGCCAGTGTCCAGCACCTGAAGGTGGACTATAACCCATATAGTAATTACTATGGCTCTGTGTCCCGTGATGTACGATTAAAGAAAGAAAGATTTTTTTTTGTTTTAAATGTGGAGACTTTCATCCCCCAAAATGAGCCAAGGCTCTGTTCACATATACACAATATGTTGCAGTATTTTATAATAATTACACACAAATAACAATGAACATGTATAATTCTTTTCATGATATCAGATGAAACACAAAAGTGATAACGTTCAAAAGCTTTACTCAGCCAGGGTTCTCATTTGGTAGCAGATCTCAAAATATATATTTTTTATTTTACAGGTGTAAGTTAGAAACACATTTTTTCACTATTTTTTTCAACCGAGCCCAGTCCTGCCCCCAGTTAGGTATTTGAAGGGTGTTAAGTGGCAATTACGAGGAGGGTGAGACATTGAAATGATTATGTATTATGGCTATTGGTTAAAGAAGTCTTAATCCAATTTTTAAAAAGTTGTCCAGAGTTTACAAATACTCCTGGATCATATTAAACCCATTTGTATAGCAAAACTGACCTAGAGGGCATCCACATATGGGTAATTGGAGCGCACCTCTTTAAAGTATCATGAAAAGAATACATAATGGCAAACAGCCAACAATCGAGTCTATGATAACACATGGAGGATCACTGACCTTTGCATCACGAACTCCAGATTGGTCTCTTGGTGGCCTGGAGTTGCTTCGGCTGCGAGTAACAGATGTCGGTGGCTCAGAATCTTCAAGTTTACGCTTTCTCTGGAGGCTTCTGGACCTTGCTTGTGCTGCATAATGTGTCTGTAAGACAGGAGCCAGTTACAAAATAAAAAAAATTAACTCCATGAGCACTTGGCAAATACTGCGCATATAACAAAGCTAAAGAGACTACTGGGGGGGGGGGGGGTTTGGAACTAATGCTGCAAGTATGAAGTGCAGGTTCCTAGAGGCTTGCATACCTGCAACAGATACCCAAATCTCCCCACCATGGATAAATATGCCATGCTATTCTGTCATTGTAGCCTCAAAATGTGTTGCTAAGCCCTACAAATTCCTTCTAAATTATCCATATTTTGGGCAGCCTCACTGGCAGACAAGCATTCACAAAGTCAGAAGCATCAAAGATTTTCCTCTCAAAAGGGCATGGGATTCGAAAAAGGTTAGTAGAGAGGAGCTCACCGTGGTGACAGCAATGTAGTCACATTCTAAACTCTTTTTCTACTTCATTTTTGTAGCATTAGGGTGACAGTGGCCAAAAAAAGTATACAGATAAAATATGATAGGCTGTAATACAGCACAGTGAACGGACAGTGGCATAATGGGCAGAGCGAGTACAGAGGGGTTGATTTACTAAAGGCAAATCCACTTTGCACTACAAGTGCACTTGGAAGTACAATCACTTTAGATCTGAGGGGAGATCATCATCATCATGGAATCATGTACAAGCAAAAATGCTGTTTTATTTTCCTTGCATGTCCCCCTCAGATCTACAGCAACTGCAGTGCACTTGTAGTGAAAAGCGGATTTGCCTTTAGTAAATAAACCCCGAAGTCCACACCTCTTATACATCTTCTGACACTTCTTACAATTCTGACACTTTTTTTCTAGAAAGAACCCCTAAAATAGTATAAAATTTTTGAAAGCAGAGACCCTGCAGAGATATTAAAGAGGAAGTAAACCCTGATGGGTTTACTTCCTCTTTGTCTCCCTGCAAAGGTAAAGCATAATGATGCATAGTAGCCCATTATGTGTCACTTACCTGACACAGGAGCCTGCGATGTCACCGCTGTCCCCTCTGCTTCGGAGCGTCCATCTTCTTTCCGGGTATCGTGGCTCTGACGCCACTCCCGCGAATGAGCACGGGAGCCACCACTAACGGCATATCGCCGCTAGCAGCGGCATGCTCAGTGCTCCTGCACGCTGCTGTCTACGGCGCTTGCGCCGTAGACAGTGGTGCCTGTATTTTTTGCAAATATCTCCTAAACCGTGTAGGTTTAGGAGATATTTCTTGGACCTACAGGTAAGCCTTAATCTAGGCTTACCTGTAGGTCAAAGTGGTCTGTAAGGGTTTACAACCACTTTAAAACGGTGGCTGTTGCAATTTATGTTATTTTTAAAACACATTTTGAAAAAAAAAATACATTTTAAAGAATGTTAGTGCACACCATATTAATACCCATTTTTTTAGTAAAATGTAAAAGATGGTGTTATGCCGAGTAAAGAGATACCAAAAATGTCACACTTAAACATTGCGCACGCCCATGAAATGGCGACAAACTATGGTATCGAAACATCTCCAACTGTGACACTTTAAAAGCCTTTACAGTCTACCAGTTTAAAGCTACACGGGAGTTTTGGTGCTAAAATTTTTGTTCTTGCTCGGACGTTCGCAGCAATTCCTCATATGTGCTGCGATCACTGTTTACATATACAGTATTTCACAAAAGTGAGTACGCCCCTCACATTTTTGTAAATATTTTATTATATCTTTTCATGTGGCAACACTGAAGGAATGGCACTTTGCTACAATGTAAAGTAGTGAGTGTACAGCTTGTATAACAGTGTAAATTTGCTGTCCCCCCAAAATAACTCAGCACACAGCCATTAATGTCTAAGGCGCTGGCAACAAAAGTGAGTACACCTCTAAGTGAAAATGTCCAAATTGGGCCCAATTAGCCATTTTCCCTCCCCGATGTTATGTGACTTGTTACTGTTACAAGGTCTCAGGTGTGAATGGGGAGCAGGTGTAATAAATTTAGTGTGATCACTCTCGCTCTCTCATACTGGTCACTGAAAGTTCAACACGGCAAAGAATTCTGAGGATATGAAAAAAAGAATTGTTGCTCTACATAGAGCTGGCCTAGGCTATAAGGTTGCCAAGATCCTGAAACTGAGCTGCAGCAAGACCATACAGCGGTTTAAAAGGACAGGTTCCACTCAGAACAGGCCTCTCCATGGATGACCAAAGAAGTTGAGTGCGCGTGCTCCGCATTGCATCCAGAGGTTGTCTTTGGGAAATAGACGTATAAGTGCTGCCAGCATTGCTGCAGAGGTTGAAGGGGGGGGTCAGCCTGTTAGTGCTCAAACCATACGCCGCACACTGCATCAAATTGGTCTGCATGGCTGTCATCCCAGAAGGAAGCCTCTTCTAAAGATGATGCACAAGAAAGCCTGCAGTTTGCTGAAGACAAGCAGACTGAGGACATGGATTACTGGATTCATGGATTACATGGATTCCATGTACTGTGGTCAGATGAGACCAAGATAAACTTATTTGGTTCAGATGGTGTCAAGGGTGTGTGGTGGCAACCAGGTGAGGAGTACAAAGATAAGTGTGTCTTGCCTACAGTCAAGCATGGTGGTGGGAATGTCATGGTCTGGTGCTGCATGAGTGCTGCCTGCACTGGGGAGCTACAGTTCATTGAGGGAACCAGGAATGCCAACATGTACTGTAACATACTAAAGCAGAGCATGATCCCCTCCCTTCGGAGACTGGGCTGAAGGGCAGTATTCCAACATGACAACGACCCCGAACACACCTCCAAGATGACCACTGCCTTACTAAAGAAGCTGAGGGTAAAGGTGATGGACTGGCGAAGCATGTCTCCAGACCTAAACCCTATTGAATATCTATTGGGGCATCCTCAAACAGAAGGTGGAGTGCAAGGTCTCTAACATCTACCAGCTCTGTGATGTCATCATGGAGGAGTGGAAGAGGACTCCAGTGGTAACCTGTGAAGCTCTGGTGAACTCCATGCCCAAGAGGGTTACGGCAGTGCTGGAAAATAATGGCGGCCACAAAAAATATCAACACTTTGGGCCCAATTTTGACATTTTCACTTAGGGGTGTACTCACTTTTGTTGCCAGCGGTTTAGACATTAAAGGCTGTGTGTTGAGTTATTTTGAGGGGACAGCAAATTTACACTGTTATACAAGCTGTACACTCACTACTTTACATTGTAGCAAAGTGTAATTTCTTCAGTTTTGTCACATGAAAAGATATAATAAAATATTTACAAAAATGTGAGGGGTGTACTCACTTTTGTGAGATACTGTACATGAAGGACCTACATTTGCATGTGAGCATGGATGAACAGGGATGCTTTAAACTTTTTTTCTTTGAATGTATCATTTATTTTATTTAAAGCGGTACTAAATCGCATAAAAAAAATAATAAATTAGGCCCCAGGAAGTTCAAGTCCTAATGTGCTAGTATGCATCGCATACTAGCACATTACGACAGAGTTACCTGCAAACGAAGCCCTCCAGTGGCACGCTGTCACCGCTGAAGGCGCTTCCATCTTTACACGGTCTTCTTTCTGGGTTTACAGGCTTCGGCAATGTGAATGGCTGCGATGACGTGACTCCCTCGCTACGGCACGGGTTTGCCATTCCTTAAAGTAAATTGTAAAGGACAAAAGGTTTTTCAACCTTAATGCACAGAATGCATTAGGGGAAAAACCCTGAGGGTTTACAACCCCAGTGACTGGCTGCATCTAAAGTAAAAATGTCCTAAAGATATTTACTGTACCTACAGTATAGGTAAGCCTTATTATTATGTTTACTCCCACTTTTTTTTATACTGTCCCTTTTAATGTTTTTGAATCCACTTTATTACTATCACAAGGGAGGAACAACATCCCTTGCGAAAGCATGGGTTGTGACAGGTGGCCATCTTTATAGATCGATCTGGGGGTCTATCAAACCCAATATTTCTACGCTGGCCTTCAAAGAATCTAATCAAACCGAGATTGGTTTGATCAGATGCTGTAAAAGCCAGTAACGGCTCGTAAACAAAAAAACAAAAGTGACCGAATCCTTGTCGTTTTTGGTTTCTTACATCACACACACTGAAAACTCAGCACACTGAGCAATGCCGTTTCCAGGTAAAAGCCTATTATAATAGAAAAACGGCAGTATGAAAGATTACCGTTAAAATTTCAACCATCGTTTTTTTATTTTATTCAGCTGCAATACAGTGCTGAAAACTGTATTTCACAATGTGCCTTTTAATAGCATTTTTATGTACAATAGATTGTGACACTGTGTTTTCATGTGCATCTGCAATTATTTCCTCTAAGTTTGAAGGTTGTGAGTTTAGGAGGTGCCCAATGTTAGCTTATAAAAGCCAATGAGAATAAAGCTGGCCTTAGATGGTGCGACGGGTTGTAGGAAAAAAAAAAAATCAATCGCTGAATGTGTTGATAGGGGAATCCCTCCTGTGGAACTATTGTGTTCTCCCGATGGGGCGGCGTGGGGAGCCGTCCCTGCCTGGAAATCACACAGTAAATATTACTAGTAGCTATTGTTGTTGGCAATAATCGCATTAAAATTCTGACATGCTGGTTGTACCCAATAAATCGACTTGGGTACAATCAGCCTGCCCATACATGGTTCGAATACCAGCCGGTTGGTCCCTACTGAACCGACCAGAGTTTCAAATTGTCTATAGTCGGCTTATTTCTGAGAAAAGATCCTTTGAAATAAGGATTAAAAACTAACTGTGAATCAAACTGCTCTCTTTAGGAGGTCCTCTTACCTCATTATTGCTCACATCAAGACCCAATGAACTCATCTCTTTTTCTAATGTCTTCCGTTGGACCTGTAAAATTAGAGGCAAAATTCAGATTTTTAGCAATGCTGCAAACAAGTGTCAAGCAATAAATAATTAGCTATACTGTGATATGCTCTGCCTATCAGGACGTAACAGATAATAAACAAAATTACTATACTGTGGTATGGCATGAAAATAAGGAATAAAGATTTACACATATTGTTATCCCAACGTTTCATATTCCTGATATGTGCCTGCTGTACAATGTTCATGTATGAAAAAGTATCCTGTTCTCTTTGTATTGCTTCCTTTGTGTGAAATCCCCTTTGTTCCTGCCAGTCAATCTGCTTTCCAATTAAAAGTGACCACACTAGGCATGAGAGCACATAGCGGTCAGTGTTCTGGGAGCTAACCCAATGATCAGGCTTGTACGACACAGCCACCTGGCACAGTCATTCACTGGCAAGATCAGTGTACTGCTGTTTCTCTTCCCTGTGATCCTTATGAATGGGGGGTATTTATAATGTTATTCTTATATGTATACACAAATGGTTTGCTTCATATGTCTGAATGGGTTGTTCTACAAGGTGAGGGTTTACATATTCTTTAATAATGTGGTATGGCATGCTTACTTTAAGGGTCCTTTCACACTGGGGCGGTTTGCAGGCGCTATTGCGCTAATAATAGCGCCTGCAAACCGACCCGAAAGTGCCGCTGCTTTAATTCCAGTGTGAACTGGAGCAGTGCGCTAGCAGGACGGGAAAAAAAGTCCTGCTAGCAGCATCTTTGGAGCGGTGAAGGAGCGGAGTGTTTACCGCTCTTTCACCGCTCCTGCCCATTGAAATCAATGGGACGGCGCGGCTATACCGCTGGCAAAGCGCCTTGCGGTCGTTTTAACCCTTTCTCGGCCGCTAGCAGGGAGGTAAAACCGTCCCGCTAGCGGCCGAATACCGACGGTAAAGCGCCGCTTACAATAGCGGCGCTTTACCGCCGACAACGTCCCCACCCCAGTGTGAAAGGGCCCTAAGGAACTGACAGCTGATTAACATATTTACCACAATGCTGTGGTATGGTGTACATGTGCCTACTTCCACATTTAGTATACTGCCTCTCAATTTAGTCATTTCTGGACATGTACCAGTGATGGCACTTCAACAGGTTAGACAACTAAAATTCCTAAGGCACCTTTAAAAGGTGATGTGTGGCTTCCATATATTTCCCAACCTATTCAGCTCAATCCCGGTTGTTTTTCTGCAAGTGCTGCAATGGTCCTAATGAATCTGAAATATATCCATGGTCCTCTTACCTTTTTAACAGTTCTTGGCAATCGCGGGCCATGTATATCTTTCTCCTTTGACTGAAGGATCTTGAGTTTTTTCTTTTCCCGAATCTGTTGAGCAAGTTCTCGTATCTCGGCCATTTCCTCATCCTCACTCTCCATATCACTATCATATTCACCGGCTGCTTCCTTTAGCTCCTCCTCTTTCTCCAGTTCTTCCAGTTTCTAATACAAAGTAAATGCATACTGGATGTTAAATTAACACTTATAACAGATACAAAACGATATGGTCCAGTTGGAGCTTCAATGTACACATATGACTTTGGTCAGTAATGCCAGTTTGGATCTCCCCATGCAGCTTTTGGGGTTCACTGACCTCTCTGATCAATCTACACTGTGCTGTGTAAGTTTGAAAAATATCACAGGAATATCACAGGACAGGAACATAGCAAGAGATGACTGCAAAATAATAAACTAATATTACCATATCTAGGTAAAGGGAGAGATCGCTGATATGCAAACAGAACTCAAAAACTATGATAATGAAAGTCCAAACCCATCATCTTTGTACAATTCAGCTTTTGAGAATGGCTCATTATACAAGACAGCTGGGATGGCAGCTAATTCCAAAGGAGTGCATGTTGTCCTGACACCCACAGAGTGCAGTAGTAGTACAACATCTCGTCATACTTCAAGTGGTTCTAAGGGTAAAATAATTTTCACGTTAATGCAATCCTTGCATTAAAGGTAAAAAAAAAAAAACATTCTGCAACTTGCTGTGCCTATCCACCCCCCCCCCCTAAATACTTACCTGAATCCTATAAAGGATCCAGCGCCATGCCCGTCTGGTTTTCTCTCCTCTCTTCCACACCCCTGCTGCTTTCAGTCAAATCCAGCGAGCACAGAGAGAGGGGCAGGGTTGAGCTGCACTGTGTGTGTCAATGGATGCACACAGCCCAACTCGGGATGAAGCCTGCACGCAAGCACTTGCCATTGGGCAGACACAGAAGGGAAGGAGTCAAGATTGTTGGCAGGAGACCATAGAAGAAGAGGTTCAGGGTTGCTTTGTGCAAAACCATTGCACATAGAGCAGGTAAGTATAACATTTTTGTCATTTTGATAAAAAAAACAAAAAAAACAAGAAGGTAGCACTATAACCTACCCAAAGACTCAAAATTTAGACTTACCTTCATGATATCTGGATCAATATAATCTGCAATATTATGACCCTGCCAGACTTCTGGGATCTTATCATGCTTCTCTGATGGATTCATTAGATCCCAGTATTCTAAAAACAAGAGGGAAAAACACGCATGAGCAAATGACTGTCATTCTCCCTTTATGAGGAGGGTGAGTACGATAGTAGCCATCCATCAGTTCCAAAATACTTCTAAGGAAAAGAATTTGAGATAAACATTGTGTGAGCATAATGCATTTGTCCGCTTTACTCCATGCTGGTGTCTTGCAGAATTTATAGTAACCTTATAACAGACAGCACTACCAGAGCAGACCTCTTTCAGAATTGACTATTTCCTTGGTATTCATGAATCCTCCAATGAACTGGAACAAGAATGCAATAAAGTCAGGTGGTTTCATTTGTAAACTTGTTCCAAGATATTGACTTCCCACATGGTGAAGCCGAGGGATGAGCTAGTCAGGAAAATGAAAGCCTTTGTAGCTTCTGTACTTATACGGTGACAAACTATTGGCTTAAAAGAGACCTGTACTAACAGAAATAAGGAGGCTGCCACTGAAGAAAACCTTGTGAAAATGCTCCTTACCTAGCTATCTCTGACTTCAATATTTTCTTGGTTACTGACCAAAAACAGGCATGCAGATAAAGTCTGAGCTCCTAAACAGCATACTGTTTCTAGGTCAGGGACTTAAAATGTTCAAGGTACTGGATTTATTATGATAGAAAGGCAACAAGCATGAGCTATGGCAGTCCCCAGCACTGATTTTCTTTTAAACAAATATTTTTGTAGTATGTAGCTCCAAAAAGCTGTCATCAAAAGACTTTTCCTATTTTTGATGTTATAAAAATTTAAAATAAATAAGAATTGTGAAGAGTTAACACTCACTCTGGAGGTCCAGGATATACTCGTCTCCCATCTCCATTTCAAGGTCTCTCTCCTACAACACAAAATATAAATCACATTATGAAACTATATTTAGTGCTGTAAAAGCCTCCATACACAAAGTGTCTTTTACAGTTTAGGCTACTAACCGATTTCTTCTTCGGTGCGTTTGTATCCATTCGTTTTTTCCTGACTATTGCGCCCTCTGGAATGAAAGGTGGCCTTTCCTGAAATGAAGACAGCAGCCCACCACAATAAGATCCAGGTTATGCAAACAGATTTATATTTTCTTTATAAGGTTAACATTTCCTAAATCCAAGTTATATCACGCAGGACATGATGAAATAGATGTAAAGAGCAGAGGTTATCTTAAGGGAAAACTGCATCGCAAACTGATGTAGCAATACAATCAGATAAAACCTGTTAAAGTTGAGCTTGACCCCCATCCTGGGCTTCTTTAGAGATCGGGTGAACTTGGCCAAAAGAAAAAACTTGGGAGGCAGGAAGTGTGATCCCAAGTTCAATTTATACAAAATCAATATTTGTATCAATAAAGAAAAAAAAAAAAATCAATAAGGTGCCCAATTCTACCCTTGATCTTTTAAAAGCAAATACATTCATTAAACCTAGATTCCTCATTATTCTATAAAACACATAAGAAACAAAGCCACCATAACAGCATAAAGTGTTTTCTACTTAAAGTGGAACTTTAGTCAGAAAATTAGTCTGGCTAGATGACTTCATGCCGGCCCCTTTTACAGGTATAGCTGTGTAAAACATTAAAAATACGTGCCTAGTGTTTAAAATCCATTAATACAAGGTCTCACGCTGCCCTGCACATGCTCAGTTTCTCTCTTTTTTAGGTACTTAGCCAAAATTGTAGAGCATGATCTGCTGACAGCCTAAAGATTTACTGCTGCTCAGGACTCTGGGCTTCAGTAAAATGGCAGCCTCCGGCACAAAAAGATAGGAACAATACTGGAGGCAATTTACAGCACACACTAATTTTAGTATCATAGTTGTGAATGGGGAATGTATGTTCCTTGCAAAAGAACATTATTTTTTATCAAGTTGTTATGGGTAAAGTTCCACTTTAAGCTAGGCGTTATAGGCTTCCTATGTTCATTAGACACAAGTAAAAGTCCATCATTCTCATTCAAACTCACATGCTTTATGAACAATTAGAACTATGATGTACAATAAGCACTAAACCATACTATGTGACATAAAAGATTAAATCTTCTCACCTTATCATCTCTCTTGGTTGGAATGGCCAAATGAAGCCTATTGAGGACATCATTCACTTTATTTCCCTTCATCTTGGTCTCTACTCGGTGGGCTAATAATCGGTCACATGCCTACATCAAAGAACAGAATTCATTTAAAAAAATTAAATAATAATCCCAGGGTTTTTAAGGCCACATGGAACATTCTAACAATGCATACCTCTGTTTTAACTTGGATCACACCTTCCTCGGTCAGGGTGCTGGTCTCAATCACTGGCAGACCTTCATTTTCAAAGTCCTTGAAGATTTTCTGTCAAAAAAAAGAAAAGCAGAAGACTATTTTATACTGCTATAGTGGGAAAGGCTTACACCTTGAAATACGCCCTATCTCAAGTATAGAATAAAATTCAAGAGATTCATATGCATAATGCAGTGGGATATAGTGACGTCTGCAAATCAAGTCATTTTTGAGCGCTATATTAAACTAAATAGGCAGCCAAATAAATGACTTTTTTTAAGTTAGCCTTTAATGCCAGCAGAACTGCAGTTAGTTTTCTGCACACACTAGCACGACCCCAAAGTCGCATGATTTCCAGGGCAACTTTGATCTGACTTTACACTAGATGGACCTAAGCCGTACCAAAGTAGTGCAGGCACTTTTTCAAAATCATTGCGACTAAGTTGCACCGATCTATGTGGATGCTATTGAAAAGAATGGGCTGAGACTTCTCATGTCCAAGGTCGCATGACAAGTTGCACAAGTGTGAATGGAGCCTTAACCACTTACCGACCAGCTCCTGTACATATACGTCGGCACTTTAAAGATGGATAGCTCGGTAACGGCAGCAGCTGCTGCCACAATCGAGGTATCCATCTTTTCAGGAGCCGGTCGTCTTTACGATAATGGTGGTCTCTGCGGCTGATTCGCCGTAAGATTACCGTTATCGGCAGCAGGAGAGGTGCCACCCCCCTCCCGCCGCTCTCCCGCTGCTTACCGGAGCCGTTGGTAGCGGTGGAGGTGATCGGGACCTGTCATGGTCTGTGGTATGGAGACGAGTGAGGGGAAGATGGCCCCTAACCGTCTCCATACCATAGAAGGGCGGAAGCAAAGTCATAACGTCAGCTCCGCCCATACGTCTTAAAGGGCCATTTTTTTGTTGTCATTTTTTCAAATGACAACATTTTTTTATTTTTTTTTGCATTTAAGTCCAAATATGAGATCTGAGGACTTTTTGACCCCAGAGCTCATATTTAAGAGGTCCTGTCATGCTTTCTTCTATTACAAGGGATGTTTAAATTCCTTGTAATAGGAATAAAAGTGACCCATTTTTTTTTTTTTTTTTAAACAGTGAAAAAAAAATAAAATAAAGTAAAATAAATAGGAAAAAAAAAATGTTTTTTAAAGCACCCCATCCCAACGAGCTCGTGCGCAGAAGTGAACGCATACACAAGTAGCACTCGCATATGAATACGGTGGTCAAACCACACATGTGAGGTATCGCTGCGATCGTTAGAGCGAGAGCAATAATTCCAGCCCTAGACCTCCTCTGTAACTCAAAACATGCAACCTGTAGGATTTTTTAAACATCGCCTATGGAGATTTTTAAGGGTAAAAGTTTGACGCCATTCCACGAGCGGGCGCAATTTTGAAGCGTGACATGTTGGGTATCAATTTACTCGGAACGCATGGTAGCAATCAATGCTCACCAAACACAACATTAGCAGAAGGTGCCCAAAGGGTGGCGCTCAAGAGCTGAAATTCCACGCAGTACATCACTACGTTCATGTTTGTTGGCAGACAATTGCGTTCCGTTAGTATGCAAGACAAAATCCAGGCACACATACGAGGCTTTAGTCTCTCTCCTAAAACTAAATCTAACACTAGCCCTTTCCGACCCATTCATTGTAGTTTATTCCGGTAACAAGTACGTTATTGTAACACACCGGGCACACATTTGTAATGGCACTTCAGCAAGCTAAGGCAACGCCCCTCTTGTGCACTGCAATGCATGGTAACACACTACAATGCATTGTTGTGTACTGCATCCAAAAAATGGTGCATTTTCATTTTTTAGTCCATCTTCAAGGTGTTGGCATGCCATTCAAATGACAGCTTGCATTAATGCAATGTGCAGCTTTACTAGTTATATTCCCATCACATACATTCCTGTTAAAAGCCTGAAGTATGCTGAGGATGCTGCAGCAACCACCACCTGGTTAACCAATATCAATGTAGATATACTACATGGACATATCGATCATGTGATATATACTGCTGGAAAGTTCTGAATAGGCCCCTAAATCTGTAATTTCCCCTGTAACCACTACACTAATATAAATATAACGCCTATCCTCCATGTAAAAAAAATCAAATTTAGGCTGGGTTCATACTATTGCGAATTGGATGCGGGTTTCTCCACATCCAATTCGCATGTCAGGAGATTGTGACCGGCTCTCAATGGAGCCGGTTCACACATCTCCAGAGCGAATAGCATAGGGGTCGTGTGCATCTTCTGCTCCGTTTGAGGTCCAAATTCAGCCAAAAATTTGTCCAAAATCGGACCTAAAAAGGTGAACAGAGACGCACTGGACCCCTGCTGTGAACCGCTTTGTACTGCATTGTGAACCCAGCCTAATAATTGCAACCTGACACCAATACATCAGTAGTCCTAACACGTAACAGAATTTCGTTTGGCATTTCTGTTGTTAGAATGTTGTAAGAGAACATTTCTTTGTTCTTATAATTATTAGAGAGGTCAGATCGATATCTGTTTTCGACCGCACTGACAAGAAAATTCCAAGGAGTGAGACTGAAATTTTCTCTCGATTGTACGAACTTCTAATAGTCTATGTGGTTTTCGTTCAGTAAAGTCCATTTGCTCTAAAATCTCATGTTAAAAGCAAACAAAATCTTTTCAACAAACATTCAAATGTTCTGAGAACTTTCATATGAATTTTCATTTTGTAAATTCTACTAGTGTACACCCAGCTTAACTTTCCCTGTAAAAATAACACTAATAAACCTGGCCCCCTGATCCTAAAATGAACCCCCCCATAATCCTAACCTTTATATGATGGGAATGTAACCCCTTACACCTCTTCTGTACTGGAATACTCTTCTCTCAAAAGATAATAGTACCATAGACTCCTACTTTGGTTTCAACCTATATCTTGTAACAGATTCATTTTTATGCTGAAATAAGTGTTTGAAAAAAAAAAGTAATTTTGAATATTCTCATTTGCAAGTTATGAGCCGCAATCCCTGTAGTTTTAGGGCCCAATTACACAGTAGTTTAGTATGGTAAAGAGGACAAGGCACATCCACATTGACCTAATGGACCTCAGTAATGTGAACTTTAGGGCCTCATTCACACCACATGCAGAAAGGTCAGTTTTTCAGCACGTGTGCTGCAATGGCTCAAAGAAAACAATGGTTCTCTATGTGCCCTGTTCACACCACAACACCTGTATCATGTGATTTTTTATGCGCAGGAATTTGCAATGTGTATGCAATTTTCTGCACAGAAAAACAACTGACATGAAATTAACATTGGTGTGAACAGAAAATGTAAAAAACTGATGTCAATGTGCATAAAAACACGCATGAAAACTGATATCTCTGCAAGTGAAAAATGTGGTTTTCCATTCAGTTTTAATGCACGTATGGTGTGAACGAGCCCTGAAGGTTTCTTCCACTGACTAACCAAGCTATGATTTGCTATATACTAGGGGTGCAACGGATCAAAAGGAGTCACGGTTCAGATAATTTTCGGATCAAAAAAAAAAAAAAAAATCTTCCCTACTGTAATATCCACGTCATCTCCCCCACTGTTGTAATATCCACCTCATCTCCCCCACTGTTGTAATATCCACCTCATCTCCCCCACTGTTGTAATATCCACCTCATCTCCCCCACTGTTGTAATATCCACCTCATCTCCCCCACTGTTGTAATATCCACCTCATCTCCCCCACTGTATATACAGTATAGTATAGGAATTAGGAAGGAAGACTATTAGATGACTAGTGTTGTTTGTGTTTAGTGTTGTTTACAGGCTCTTACAGAATAGAAGCCGGCCGCCAAGCCGGCCAGATCAGATCCACGATGAGGGGTTAAGGGGTGATGACGTCAGTGCGCACCACCGCCGCCGCCGGGTGTACCAAGATGGCCGCCACTCCGGAGCTAGGCCGAAGCCGCGGCCTTTCCTAAGCCAGAGGCAGCGGCGCGCTCCGCGGAGTGCATGTGTGCCGATCCGAACAGGGTGAACTGTTTGGATCACGGATCACTGAAGATCCATTGCACCCCTACTATATACCTTTTCAACAAAAGATAAAAGACACAAACCTGCACAGTACAGTGTGCCATATGGTATATGCAGTACTACTCCCATTAAAATAAACTTGTAGTGTGCCCTGTGTAGTGCTCTCCATTTTATGACCCCATCATTACTCTTACCTGCTGTTCCTCGTCCAGTTCCGAGACCCTCTTCACATCACACTTGTTCAAAACAATCATTAAAGGCTGAAGGAAAAGTACAAAAAATGATCTTAATCACTTACAAGCAACGCTTATTTATCTGAATTCAACATTATGGAGGACAAACCTTATTGGCAAAGAGAGGACGGATGTTGTTGAAGAGCTCCAGCTGCTCCTCCAGGGTGTGACCACACTGCTCCGAGATGTCCATTACATAGAGGACGGCAGCACGAAGGTGAGCCAAAGCGGTGATAGCTTGCATCTCAATGGTGTTTCTCTCCTCCAGGGGGTGATCCAGAATACCTGGTGTGTCCACTACCTGCAATGTACCACAGTTATAGTGAACCATCTTTCTATCCTTGTGATACTGAAGTAAATTCTGACATACTATCTTTCTTTAAAAACAAAAAGGCAGACATGCCGTTTGTTCTTCTGCATGCTACCCTATGGTCAGGGCACTCAAGCAACAGCTCAGTCAGAGGGATATGGAGTAAGGGGCAGGGTCACAGGCAGAAACCCAGCACATGGCAGGATCAAAATACAAGTATGAAGATTTTACTAGAACATAGGGTCAAAAATCCAAAGAATCAGACTCATTACGTTACAGTTGGATATAGCCTTTGGTGCCATTTAAAAATATTTCAGTACACAAGAAATGAATTATGGTACCTTTTAAAACAGCAAAAACTAACCTGCCAGCGGAGGTATTTATAATCCATGTGCCCCACAAATAATGACTTGGTGGTAAATGCATATGGCTGCACCTCTACGTCCGCTCTGGTTACCTGAAAAACAAAGAGCAATCATTCAAGAGATCACTACAACCAACTATCAAATGTTCATATTTTCTAACGGCTTAAATTATATCAGTATGCTATTGTTTTAACAGTATAAAGATAACAGTGCATATTATACAATGCACAATACTATAGGGCAAAACAGAAACCAGTTAGGACTGAGCTTTGCAAAGGTGAGAATATTTCAGTGTAATTATTTTAACTGAACATGCTTACTTACAAAGTTTTACATAGTACTTAAGAGCAGTAACAGAGAGGAAATCTTCCAATGGGGGCACTTCTTCCTGTGACAACTGTCTGAAAGAGGATTTCCCTCATTTTGGAATGAGATCCTCTCACTTCCTGTTGAGCCTACAAACCTCCCTAATGAGACCAAAATAAAAACAACCCGACAGTGGTTTTAACCCTGCCCCACTCTATCCAAAATGAAAAAAAAAAAAAAAGTTTTGTCTTAGATATAATTTTGGAGCCTATCAAGCCATATCTGAATTCTACCTTTTGGAGTCAAGGAGGCCCTGCTGTTTGATAGCCTGGCAGGGAGCTGCCTGGTGTATGCGGCTCCATAGAAATGTTTGTTTGAGCTAAGATTAATAACAAGCAGTATGGTTTCTCACATAGGCTCACAGCACATGCCACCCTGAAGTGGGTGTAAATCTTAAAACTGGGCAAGGGCAGACCCATAAGATAATCATGCTCTGATTCACACAAATATGTTTCTTGCTTGGAGTTATCAGGTAACAGTTACTACATTAGGTTAATAACATGTTTGCTTAAGAGAACTATGTAGGTAGCGATTGTTGGTTGGTGAGCTGTTTCAGGCTTAAATAAACTGCAGAAACAGCAAGAGGAGTATGAAATCCTGAGCAGTACAATTGTTCTGGATCAATGATAAGTAGTACTTTACCCAGCAGATCAGAATAACAGCCTGGTAACTAGCACTTTCAGAAGGTGCTGGCAATAGCAGCCTTTATAGTTCTCTAACTACAGGTTTACTTACTACAGGCTTCTCACACTTGCAGTGTGCCTCTTGTGACAGACTCCCCGAAATGCACCAAATCCACCCAACACAGGTGCAGCTCTGCAGAGAAACCAAATCAGCTGCCAGGTTTTTTTTGTTTTTTTTGTCAAAGAATAATTGAACAAGCTGAGGTTAGAAGCCGATTGGCTACCAGGCATAGCTGCACCAGATTTTGCACTCTCCAGTTTTAGTAAATCAACCCCACTGTGCCAATGCAATTGACAAGTATTTGACCAACAGGGAACATTCCAGTGTAAAGTTATTCTACAATATTTTAAATGAAAATCCTGCCTAAAACTATCTATGCTTAAAAGTTTCCTCTGCCTCCTCCTGCTACCTATCCTGCTTAACCTATGTATAAAAGATCTGTATATATATCTTTTTTTTAGTCCACTCTGTTCCAGTCATGTGATTACATTTCAGTGAGTGGTGGCTGCAGGGGAGAGGAGGGAGTCCTTGACAATGGCTAGGAATTCCAGAAGATGTGATATCGCTCATAGCCCAGCCACTGGTGGAGCTCCCTCCTCTCCCTTGAAACTGAAGCTCACTGATAAAGGGAAGATGGAGCTGTGTGATTATGTGCCTGGACCAGAGCAGACTGAAAAAAAGGGAAGTATCCACATCCTGATTACACAGGTTAGTAAGAATAGGTAGTAGGAGGAGGGAGGTAGGGAACATTTTAAGCATAGTTAGTGTTAGGCAGCAATACCACTTTAAAAGTATCACCTTATATCAGTGGTTCTCAACTCCAGTCCTCGGGACCCACCAACAGGCCAGATTTTAAGTATTACCTTGGGGAGTTGCAGACTAGAATACAGCAATCACTGAGCAGCAAGTGATATCACCTGTGATGTATTTCAGCAATCTTGCAAACCTGGCCTGTTGGTGGGTCCTGAGGACTGGAGTTGAGAACCACTGCCTTATATAGTTCATTTGAGTGACCTATTTCCATTTAAAAAAACAATGTGGCTACTGGATGTTCTGTAATGTAACAATAGGTGCATACAGTAAACAACACCGCATATTGAGGTTGTGTTTCAGCAGCAACATGGGTGACTTTCCATATTAAAAAGAGTCAGGCCAAGCGCTTCTCTGCCACTCAGGAGAAGTCTTATATTTTTTCAATGAATACAAGGTTTCCTCTCATTGGCTGAGGTTGATATTGTGACATCATATGCCCATCTCTGCACTTCGGGCCAATCGGAGAATGCCTTATACCTACTGATATAAATATAGGGTTTCTCCAGATTGGCGGAGCAGCACTCTCTCTTTAATTCTGGCGGCAGACGGGATGTAGCTCATACTGCTGCCGGAAAGCACAACGCTATGTACTGTACGTAGCCAATGCTACCACAGTATACTACAGCACACACAACATCTGCATAGTTCCATGAAAACAGTTCACTTTGGCCAACTTGGCCCAAAACAAACTATTTAAAATGATAATAAAGCTGGAAAACCTAAGGCATAGTCCTAAAGCAGTAAATATGATATTCACCAAACATTCACTGCAGGTAAAACTTCCAGGTGTATGTGTTTTAACTGAATGTTGTTGAATCACCACCGGTGAGTATTTAGTTAAAGTCACACTTAGGGTCGGTTCACACATGGGCAACACGACTTTAACGCGACTTTGTACCGCGACTTCAACGCGGCTTCAGCGCGACTTTGGCACGACTTCGGCAAATTACGAGGCGACTTCAAGTCGCCTCCATGACGGGCGACTTCGCTGGCGCCCCCACCGTACCAGGCCGCATGCCCTCAACATGGGGGGTGCTTTGGGGCATGGGGGGCGCAGTGTGCGCCCCCCCCCAAAGCACCTTGTCCCCATGTTGATGAGGACAAGGGCCTCTTCCCGACAACCCTGGCCGTTGGTTGTCGGGGTCTGCGGGCGGGGGGCTTATCGGAATCTGGGAGCCCCCTTTAATAAGGGGGCCCCCAGATCCCGGCCCCCCACCCTATGTGAATGAGTATGGGGTACATGGTACCCCTACCCATTCACCTAGGGAAAAAAAGCGTCAATAAAAAAACCAGTACACAGGTTTTTAAAATAATTTATTAGGCAGCTCCGGGGTCTTCTTCCGACTTCGGGGGTCCTCTTCCGACTTCGGGGGTCTCTCCGCCGTCTCCTCCCGGTGTCCGCATCTTCTGCCGGCTCCTCCGCTATCTTCTGCAGCTCAATTGCTAGCGGTGGTCCGGACTTCTGCCTTCTTCTTTTCTTCCAGAGATGTTGACACGACGCTCTCTCCAGCTGGAATGGTCTCTGAACGCTCCGCAACGGACTTATATAGGCGGTGACCCCGCCCCCTTATGAGGTCACTGTCCCGGGGCATGCTGGGGCTGTGCCGTCATAAGGGGGCGTGGTCATCACCCGGTGACCACGCCTCCTAAAACGTCACAGACCCAGCATGCCCAGGGACTGTGACGGCATAAGGGGGCGGGGTCACCGCCTATATAAGTCCCTTGCAGAGCGCACAGAAACCATTCTGGCTGGGGAGAGCGTCATGTCAACATCTCTGGAAGAGAAGAGGGAAGAAGATGATCCAGAGGTCCGGACCACCGCTGGCAAAAGAGCGCCAGAAGATAGCGGTGGAGCCGGCAGAAGATGCGGACACCGGGAGAAGACGCCGGAGAGACCCCCGAAGTCGGAAGAAGATCCCGGAGCTGCCTAATAAATTATTTTAAATACCTGTGTACTGTGTTTTTTATTGACGCTTTTTTCCCTAGGTGAATGGGTAGGGGTACCATATGCCCCATACCTATTCACATAGGGTGGGGGGCCGGGATCTGGGGGCCCCCTTATTAAAGGGGGCTCCCAGATTCCGATAAGCCCCCCGCCCGCAGACCCCGACAACCAACGGCCAGGGTTGTCGGGAAGAGGCCCTTGTCCTCATCAACATGGGGACAAGGTGCTTTGGGGTGGGGGGGGGCCGCAGCGCGCCCCCCCTCCCCCAAGGTACCAAACCCCCCATGTTGAGGGCATGCGGCCTGGTACGGTTCAGGAGGGGGGGGGGGGGGCGCTCGCTCGTCCCCACCCCCATTCCTGTCCGGCCGGGCTGCGTGCTCGGATAAGGGTCTGGTATGGATTGGGGGGGGACCCCCCACGCCGTTTTTTCGGCGTAGGGGGGTTCTCCTCAAGGTCCATACCAGACCCAAGGGCCTGGTATGCCCTTGGAGGGGGAACCCATGCCGGATTTTTATTTAAAATTTGGCGCGGAGTTCCCCTCAAGATCATCTGAGCACAAGTCGCATGCCGAAGTCGGATCATGCGAGACGGCGATCCGACTTTGATCCGACTTCAATGATAGTCAATAGGCTGAAGTCGGATCAAAGTCAGATCAAAGTAGTACAGGGAGTACGCTCTGAAGTCGGAGCGACTTCAGTAGTGTCTATTAAGACGCTAGCGTTAACTCCCATTGAAACTATTTCTGGAGCGACTTGGGGCGACTTGAGGGCGTAAAAGTCGGATCCCAAGTCGCCCCAGTGTGAACCGAGC
This sequence comes from Aquarana catesbeiana, assembly GCF_042186555.1. Classification (NCBI taxonomy): domain Eukaryota; kingdom Metazoa; phylum Chordata; class Amphibia; order Anura; family Ranidae; genus Aquarana; species Aquarana catesbeiana. The sequence goes on from NC_133328.1 coordinate 81,086,687, forward strand.
CTTACTACTTAGTTTATAAATATGCCCCTGAATATTATGGAATGTTTAAGCTGCATAGAGATTAATCACTTCAGCCCCGGAAGGATTTACCCCCTTCCTGACCAGAGCACTTTTTCCAATTTGGCACTGCGTCGTTTTAACTGCTAATTGCGCGGTCATGCAATGCTGTACCCAAACGAAATTTGCGTCCTTTTCTTCCCACAAATAGAGCTTTCTTTTGATGGTATTTGATCACCTCTGCCGTTTTTATTTTTTGCGCTATACACGGAAAAAGACCGAAAATTGTGAAAAAAAATGATATTTTCTACTTTTTGTTCTAAAAAAAATCCAATAAACTCAATTTTAGTCATACATTTAGGCCAAAATGTATTCCGCCACATGTCTTTGGTAAAAAAAAATGTCAATAAGCTTATATTTATTGGTTTGCGCAAAAGTTATAGCGCCTACAAACTAGGGTACATTTTCTGGAATTTACACAGCCTTTAATTTATGACTGCCTATGTCGTTTCTTGAGGTGCTAAAATGGCAGGGCAGTACAAAACCCCCCCAAATGACCCCATTTTGGAAAGTAGACACCCCAAGGAAATTGCTGAGAGGCATGTTGAGCCCATTGAATATTCATTTTTTTTGTCCCAAGTGATTGAATAATGACAAAAAAAAAAAAAAAAAATTTTACAAAAAGTTGAAACTAAATGATCTATTGCTCACACAGGCCATGGGCATATGTGGAATTGCACCCCAAAAAACATTTAGCTGCTTCTCCTGAGTACGGGGATACCACATGTGTGGGACTTTTTGGGAGCCTAGCTGCGTACGGGGCCCCGAAAACCAATCACTGCCTTCAGGATTTCTAAGGGCGTACATTTTTGATTTTACTCCTCACTACCTATCACAGTTTTGAAGGCCATAAAATGCCCAGATGGCATAAACCCCCCCCCCAAATGACCCCATTTTGGAAAGTAGACACCCCAAGCTATTTGCTTTGAGGCATGTTGAGTCCATGGAATGTTTTATATTTTGACACAAGTTGCGGGAAAGTGACACATTTTTTTTTTTTTTTGCACAAAGTTGTCACTAAATGATATATTGCTCACACAGGCCATGGGCATATGTGGAATTGCACCCCAAAATACATTCTGCTGCTTCTCCTGAGTATGGGGATACCACATGTGTGGGACTTTTTAGGAGCCTAGCCGCGTACGGGGCCACGAAAACCAATCACTGCCTTCAGGATTTCTAAGGGTGTAAATTTTTGATTTCACTCTTCACTGCCTATCACAGTTTCCGAGGCCATAAAATGCCAAGATGGCACAAAACCCCCCCAAATGACCCCATTTTGGAAAGTAGACACCCCAAGCTATTTGCTGAGAGGCATGGTGAGTATTTTGCAGCTCTCATTTGTTTTTGAAAATAAAGAAAGACGAGAAAAAAAAATTTTTTTTCTCTTTTTTCAATTTTCAAAACTTTGTGACAAAAAGTGAGGTCTGCAAAATACTCACTATACCTCTCAGCAAATCGCTTGGGGTGTCTACTTTCCAAAATGGGGTCATTTGGGGGGGGGTTTGCCACCTGGGCATTCCATAGCCTCCGAAACTGTGATAGGCAGTGAAGAGTAAAATCAAAAATTCACGCCCTTAGAAATCCTGAAGGCGGTGCTTGGTTTCGGGGTCCCGTGCGCGGCTAGGCTCCCAAAAAGTCCCACACATGTGGTATCCCCGTACTCAGGAGAAGCAACAGAATGTATTTTGGGGTGTAATGTAACATATTCCCATGGCATGTTTGAGCAATATATCATTTAGTGACAACTTTGTGCAAAAAAAAAAAAAAATTGTCTCTTTCCCGCAACTTGTGTCACAATATAAAATATTCCATGGACTCGACATGCCTCTCAGCAAATAGCTTGGGGTGTCTACTTTCCAAAATGGGGTCATTTGGGGGGGTTTTGAACTGTCCTGGCATTTTATGCACAACATTTAGAAGCTTATGTCACACATCACCCACTCTTCTAACCACTTGAAGACAAAGCCCTTTCTGACACTTTTTGATTACATAAAAAAATTATTTTTTTTTTGCAAGAAAATTACTTTGAACCCCCACACATTATATATTTTTTTTAAAGCAAAGGCCCTACAGATTAAAATGGTGGACGTTTCATTTTTTTTTTTTTTTTCCACACAGTATTTGCGCAGCGATTTTTCAAACGCATTTTTTGGGGAAAAAACACACTTTTTTAAATTTTAATGCACTAAAACACACTATATTGCCCAAATGTTTGATGAAATAAAAAAGATGATCTTAGGCCGAGTACATGGATACCAAACATGACATGCTTTAAAATTGCGCACAAACGTGCAGTGGTGACAAACTAAATACATTTTTAAAAGCCTTTAAAAGCCTTTACAGGTTACCACTTTAGATTTACAGAGGAGGTCTACTGCTAAAATTACTGCCCTTCGCCTTAGCGCGAGAGCAGGGGGGACAGGGGTGCTTTTTTTTTTTCTTTATTATTTTTTTGATTTTCTATCTTATTTTTAAACTGTTCCTTTCATATTTTTTTTTTTAAATCATTTTTATTGTTATCTCAGGGAATGTAAATATCCCCTATCATAGCAATAGGTAGTGACAGGTACTCTTTTTTGAAAAAATTGGAGTCTTTTAGACCCTAGATCTCTCCTCTGCCCTCAAAGCATCTGACCACACCAAGATCGGTGTGATAAAATGCTTTCCCAATTTCCTAATGGCGCTGTTTACATCCGGCGAAATCTAAGTCATAAAATGCTTGTAGCTTCCGGTTTCTAAGGCCATAGAGATGTTTGGAGCCACTCTGGTCTCTGATCAGCTCTATGGTCAGCTGGCTGAATCACCGACTGCATTCTCAGGTTCCCTGTTGAGACAGGAGAGCCAGAGAAAAACACGAAAGACGGTGGGGGGGGGGGGGCATTCCCTCCCACGGCTTGTAAAAGCAGTCTAGAGGCTAATTAGCCGCTAGGATTGCTTTTACATGAAAGCCGACCGCTGGCTGAAAAGAATGATACCAAGATGATACATAAACCTGCAGGCATCATTCTGGTATAACCACTCAAAGTCGTGAATGGCGTACCTGAAGACAAAAAAATGGTTAACAATAAAGCACAGTAAACGGTAAAGTATAAAAAATTGCATACCTGAAAAGCAAACATGATAAAACATAATAACAATAAAACATTGCAGAATAGAATACAGTAAAAAAGAGCAGAACAATAGAGAGAGAATAGAGAGAGAGAGAACAATAAAACGACAACTATTTTTTTTTATTTTATATTTTTGTTTGTGTTTTTTTTTTTTTACACTTTTTTTGTAACTAACTTTTATAACTGTAACCGGTTCCAGGTTCGGGTCTCTCAAAATGCGATGGCATCTTGGGAGACCCTGTGAAAGTGTGCCTAGTCTGTGCAATGCTGTACCCTACGCTAATACTCAACTAGTGAATGGTAGCGTTCAAAACATTCACCAATGCAAAGACCAGGATTGTCAGGACAGGAGGGACAATAATAGCGGGTGTCACGTCTATATCCGCGCTTGCTGCAGACACAACATCTTTTTTGGGGGGGTTCGTTGGGTAGGGGTACTCGGGAGGACATAGTTACATAGTAGGTGAGGTTGAAAAAAGACACAAGTCCATCAAGTCCAACCTATGAAAAAGACCTATGACATAAAGAAAATGCCTCTCATGCAGCCGACTGCATTTGGTTGGGGATGTGAATGGGGGAATTACGGGCGCTGCAGAAGCAGTGGGTTCCCAATTAGGATTGGCGAATGCAGCAGGAAGGGCACTATGGGCACGACGGGCCTGTGTTTGTCTTTTTGGTGGCAGCGGGACACTACTTGTGCTTTCCACCTCACCAGCTTGAACTGCACTCATGGGACTCGCCACGTCACCAAGTGTTACTGCAGTGCTGGTTTGACTACGACCGGGGTGTACTAGGCCGCTGGTGCTGGCCAGTTCACCAAAACGCTACCAAAAAAACTGTTAGCGATCGCAGGGATCAGGCCTGACTCTGCGAACGCTGCAGTTATGCGTTTTGTAAGTGACAGTGATCGATCGATACTGCACTTGGGTGGGCTGGGCCGGGCGGAGGGGCAAAACGCAGGTGCTAGCAGGTATCTGGGCTGATCCCGCTAACACTGCGTTTTTGGGAACCCTAAACTGCTGGGGACGCTAGTATAGATCGGATCAGATATTGATCCGTTCAGATACTATACCACTAAGGGAGGTGTACGGTGCGTGCGTGGGTGTTAGCGGTACTGGCGCTAAACCTGACGCTGCCTGGGGCTGGTGCTTGCCAGTTCACCAAAACGCTACCAAGAAAACTGTCAGCGATCGCAGGGATCAGGCCTGACTCTGCGAATGCTGCAGTTATGCGTTTAGTAAGTGACAGTGATCGATCGATACTGCACTTGGGTGGGCTGGGCCGGGCGGAGGGGCAAAACGCAGGTGCTAGCAGGTATCTGGGCTGATCCCACTAACACTGCATTTTTGGGAACCCTAAACTGCTGGGGACGCCAGTATAGATCTGCTCGGATCAGATATTGATCCGTTCAGATACTATACCACTAAGGGAGGCGTATGCTGCGTGCGTGGGTGTTAGCGGTACTGGCGCTAATCTGACGCTGCCTGGGGCAACGCACATCACTGCCGGGTGATCAGGGGGCTAAACCTTTATTCGGTAATAAGCGGCGGGTGCCCTGACACTATAAAAAAAAATAAACGAACTAACCAGCGTCACCTGTAACACTTATACGGTGATCAGTGGTGAAAGGGTTAACTAGGGGGCAATCAAGGGGTTAAAACATTTATTAGGTAGTATATGGGGGTCCCTGTCACTATAAAACGCTGACGGCGAACCTAAATATTTACCTCCCTAACTAGCGTCACCAGCGACAATAATACAGCGATCAGAAAAATGATCGCTTAGCGACACTGGCGACAGGGGGTGATCAAGGGGTTAAAACTTTATTAGGGGGGGTTAGGGGGGTACCCTAGACCTACAGGGGGCTAATACTCGCTGCCCTACCACTTCTAACTGTCACAAACTGACACCATGCAGTAATCAGAAAAAAAAAAAAATAAAAAAACTGCTTGGTGTCAGTTTGTGACAGGGGGGGGAGGGGTGATTGGGGGGTGATCGGGGGGCGATCGGGGGTGTTTTGTGTGCCTGGCATGTTCTACTGTGTGTGTGTGAGTTTTGTGCACTTACATGTCTTCTCTCCTCGGCGCCGGAACGGAAACTGCCGAGCCGAGGAGAGATGACATCACATCCTCTGCCTGTGTGTACTACACACCCCGCCCCGCCCGCGGGAGGCAGATCACGTATGGGTACGTGATTCTGCCTGCCCGTGCCATTCTGCCGACGTATATCGTCGTTAAGCGGTCGGCAAGTGGTTAACTAACGTGAATACAAACAAATCCTGATTAAAATAACACAAACCTTATTTATAAAGCTGGATTTACCGACATTTGGATAGCCACACAAAAGCAAGGTACGTGTATTGGGGTCAATAGATGGCAATCGAGACAGATGTTGGCGAACTGTAAAAAAATTTAAAAAAAAAACAGGGTATATTTATATATAGATATAAATTTCAAATGACATCAACCCCCTTTTCAACACTAAGCACATGGGACTCTTGTACATAACACAGGACTTCTGCACATCTGTACAGCCACCTCACCATAGATAAGAGTAGAAAGTATTGCAACAGAGAACACTAATAAAAATGACCTAAATGTAAATGTAAAGTGGAAGTCCATGCTAAAACTATAATCCCTGCATCTATAGACACCCACAATCTAACACTAACCTATTTAGCCCTGTAAAGGAAAAAAATGAGTTTACATACCTTTTCTGAAGCTGATCTGACCCGATCCCACACTGAGCTGTCAGCCGCAGCTTCGCTGTGTAGGTGGGTGCAGATGACACATCAGACAACGGAAGCCCTATAGTAACTCTATGGGTGACTTCACTTCCCAGTCATTTCACAGCCATTGTCGGTTGTGTCCTTTTGTAGAGCTTCTGCCGCTGGAGATCGGGTCTGATCGGCTTCAGAAAAGGTATGTATACCGATTTCTTCTTTACAGCTTAGATGCAGGGATTTTAGTTTTAGCATGGACTTCCACTAAATGTATTTCCATTCAAAGCACAACATTGTCCTCTCAAAACAGAAAGTTATTACAGACTTCCACAATCTCAAAAATGTTTGATATATCAATCAAATATTAATGTATTCATCGATATAAGTGATATTTTTATATCACAGAATTAGAGATGGGCGGACAGGCAGGGATTTTAATGCAGAAGAGAAATGCTTTGTCACTTCTATATTAAAGTTACTTACTAGCCTGTCCACTCTTGTACAGTAAGCTGAGCAAGCGCAGCTCAGTGTACAAATTTGGCAATGCCGAATCTGAATAACTCCCGCACTTCACTTCTGTCTGCATTTGGGGCCGTACACCCACACCAATGCCAGATTGGGAGCAGCGTCTGTGCAGCCACTATGTCCAAAATGCCATCAATGGAACTGCCTGCACAAGGATGCATGGAACATCTGTGCATCCCTGTGTGAGTAAACACAGCCCTCCAAGGACATACACTTTGATATATGAATGAGGCTTAAGCATTTGGGCCTTAAAGTGACTTAACCACTCCACTTGCTAAAAGGACAGGAAGGATAGAGGTATTGAAAGGAGATAAAGTAGTTTCCACAACTCTTATTTAAGGATTTCTAGCAAGCTGTGACAATACAGACAAATCAATAAAGAGCCTGTGCACAGGTACTATTAGATGGGGCAGTAAGAGGAATGGTTTGGGTCATTTAGATGTCCCATTAATATTTGCAGCCACACGACCCAAGACATGTACAATATATAGACACTGTAGTACATGGAAATACCTTGCTCCAAATACTCCAAACTCTGTTTCTGCCTTTTGATAATGGTGCACATGCGCCCCAGAGCGGCTCGTTTCAGCTGTTTGCAACGATATAAAGAGTCCCCATATTTCATCAACCTCACATAATCCTTGGCCACACTGAAACAGAACACAGAAACAGTCAGATGAGCTTAACAGGATAAATTATCAATTATGAAAAAAATTAAATCCTCACTCACTTGTCAATTAGGTTCTTGGCGATATTTATCTGTCCCAAAGCCAGTTTGTAATGGTCTTTGTCATACAGGACATTCATTAAATCTGCATAAAATGGGTGCACATCCTATTGAAGAGAAAAAAATACATGTAATGATGTTCTCTGGAACACATGAAGAGTATTTTTTGCACCTTGCAACACAATTGACTAATTACACTCTCTTAACCACTCCAGCCCCAAAAGGATTTACCCCCTTAATGACAAGGCCATTTTTGTAATAAGGCACTGCGTTAATTTAACTGCAATTGCGCGGGCGTGCAGTGCTGTACCCAAATAAAATATATGTCCTTTTTTTCCCACAAATACAGCTTTCTTTTGGTGGTATTTGATCACCTCTGCAGTTTTTATTTTTTTGTGCTATAAACAAAAAACAAACAATTTTGAAAAAACCCAATATTTTTTACTTTTTGCTAGAATACATATCCAATAAAAAAAAAAAAAAAAAAATTGATCAGTTTAGGCAAATATGTATTATTCTATATATTTTTGGTAAAAAAAAAAAAAAAAATCGCAATAGGCGTATATTGATTGGTTTGCGCAAAAGCTATAGCGTCTACAAAATAGGGGATAGATTTATGGCATTTTTATTATTATTTTTTTTACTAGTAATGGCTATGATCAGCGATTTTTAGCCAGACTGCGACATTGCGGCAGACAGATCGGACACTTTTGACACTTTTTGGGACCAGTGACATTATTACAGTGATCAGAGCTGAAAATATGCACTGATCACTTGCAGGGAAGGGGTTAACCAAGGGTTAAGTGTGTCCTAGGGAGGTGCTTTCTAACTGTGGGGGCAGTGTACTGACTGGGAGTACAGAGAGATCGCTGTTCCTGATCACTAGGAACAGAGAACAGAAAAACACTCTGTACTCCCCTGTCAGGACGGGCGCAGCCACAGTATCTCGTTCACGAAAAGATGTACGGGTACGTTGTTTCAGGCAATAGGGCCGCCCTGCCACAGTATATATGTGGTGGGCAGTCCTTAAGTGGTTAAAGCGGTTGTAAATCGCAGATGTTCTAAAAAAAATACCTGCAAGGCAATGGCATAATGTGCTAGTATGCATCGCATACTAGCACATTGTGAAATACTCACCTTGGAATGAAGCCCTCCAGACCGTTTTCGCTGTACTGTCGCCGCTGAGAGGGCTGACAAGTTCCCCTGGTCTTTCTTCTGGGTTTGCCCGCTCCAGCACTGTGACTGGCCGGAGCCGCAATGACGCATGCACATGGGAGCCCTCGCTTCCGGTAGAAAGCTCTTAAATTCCGGCAAGGTATGCCGGACCTTCAGAGCGCATGTGCCATTGATGTCACTGGCTGCTTGCAATTATCTCCTAAATGGTGCATGTTTAGGAGATAGTCATGTTACCTAGGGTTTACCACTGCTTTAAAGTGATACTAAAGTCTTGTTTTTTTTTGGTTAACAATAACAAACATGTTTGCACAGGGCAGCCCAGATCCTCCTCTTCTCGGGTCCGTCCCTCCTGTTGAGTACCCCCACAGCAAGCAGCTTGCTATGGAGGCACCCAAGCCGTAGCTCCGTGTCTCCATTCAGACACGGAGCCATGGCCCGCCCCCTCTTTCTGCTCATTGGCTCACTGACGAACAGCAGTGGGAGCCAAGGAGCAAATGGCACTTTGCTGCTGTCTCAGCCAATGAGGGAGAGTCCCAGACAGCCGAGTCTCTTGTGCAAAATTGCTGGATCGAGATGGGGCTCAGGTATTAGGGGGGTTGCTGCACAAGTATTTTTTATCTTAATGCATAAAATGCATTAAGATAAAAAAACCTTCTGACTTTACTTTCGATAGAGTGGAGAGGGATTAGAACACCCATTAGGTTTTTATTGCTGTTTGTGTTCCAAGTAAGGAGATTCACCCTATTTGTCCTGTTCACCATTATCATTGAAAGTGAAAGTAAAAGAAAATCTCAAATTTTGGGTTTTACCAGAAAAGTAATAGAGGGGAAATCTTCCAATAGAGACACTAGTTCTGGTGACCTAGGGGTCACCAAGGAATTCCCTTAATTTGCAGGACTTTCCTCTCACTTCCTGTTTGGCTATGGGACCGGAAGTGAAGGGAAATCTCCCCAATGGGACACAGATGGCGGAAAAAAAAATCTGACAAGAGTTATAACCTTCCCTTACTTTATCCAAAATGAAAAAAAGAGTTTTGCTTATAGTTCAACTTTAATTTCCGGTTAACAGAAATTCTGCAACATGAATCTTCAGCACCAATAACTCTTTCTGCTGCTTCACGTAAGCGCACTTCTTTGCCTTCCCATAGGGAGAAAAAAAAAATCAGGAGATACTCACGTCCAGTTTAGGGAAGTCTGTGAGAATCTGCGAGAGTCGATCATGGTAATTCTGCTGTGTATATTTGACTTTTCTCATATAAAAGTGTCTGATCCGGTGAATCTGATAATGTTTGTGGATAACTGTTGGCGTCTTTCTCTGAGTTTTTGACAAAGTGAGGTCAACAAAGTCCTGCAAGACAGAAAACAACAATGAAAATCCTCAAAAGAGATCTGTAATCACTCCAGATTTTGTTATGAGCGGCAGACAAGTAATGTTCTGCTGCAAAATCCAACCTATGTAAGTATTTGGGCAAAACAGTTACTAAGCACAGGTGCATGGACAAGCCCTGCATCTGCAGCACAATTTAAAGGATAACTGTACTTAGAGGCAACCTAATCTTAACAGCCTCCCCCGCCCCTCCATATATTAAATACCCCAGATCAGCATCCAATCTGCAACTAGAGCCACAGCCTACCCTGGGGTACGCATTACTGCCAATGTCTGACTTTTCTTCATAAGCCCTAATAGAGAAGCTGTCTACTACTCATTGATCTAGGCCAGCCATTCTCAACCAGGGTTCCTCCAGAGGTTGCTAGGGGTTCCTTGAGCTGCGGCTGATGAACCACCTATTTGATGATGTCTACAGAGTTCAAGGTTCAGCACAACTTGGCAAAGCCAGCAGCATGACACCAAATATCTTTTTAGCTGTCTTTAAAGTGGTTGTAAACCCTTACAACACACTTTTACCTACAGGTAAGCCTAAAAATAAGGATTACCTGTAGGTGCTGTAAATATCTCCTGAATCTACACGGTTTAGGAGATATTTACAATTCCCCGTACAAGGACTTCTTCTGCGCATGCGCCGACCTATTTGGCGCATGCGCACTTTGGAAATCTCACACTGTGCCATTCCAAGAGAAGATCATGTCGTGACTGGTGGCGTGGGAGTGACATCACGCAACTTCGGCCAGTCACAGAGCCGGAGTCCGCGACCCCGGGAGGAAGATGGACGCTTCCAGCCGGCAAGGAAATCGGGGAAATCGCAGGCTCCAGGTGTCAGGTAAGTGACACATAATGGGCTACTATGCCATGCATAGTAGCCCATTATGCTTTACCTTTGCAGGGAAACAAAGAGGAAGTAAACCCATCAGGGTTTACTTCCTCTTTAAGGGGGACATTCTTCCTATTGACCACCAATGTAAGGAGCATTACTCCTATTGAGCCCTGATGATTTGGTTTTAGGAAGGGTTCCTCGAGACATGAAAATTATTTATGTGGTTCCTCTAGGGTTAAAAGGTTGAGAAAGCCTGATCACAACAGGGTAACAAAGTACAAAACTGTTTCAATCTTTCCTTTTAAATCTTATCTTTATAAAGTGACTCCTTCCTTCGCCCATGTAGGCCAAAATAAATGGAGCTGCTTTTCTCTCTTCCCTCTCCAGTGGAATCCACAAACCCTTTCTTCACTCCTCCATTCACCCCAAGGACACATAGTGAAATACCTGGAATGTCTAGGTATAGGTAAACCTATGACTCACTCACCCTGTGAAAGTGCTTTTACCTTGTAATTGGCAGAGTACCATCATATGGGGGCAGGAAATGATTCATAGCCCTGTGTAAGCTCTAAGAATTCTGTTTAGGAATTATAGGTGGCTTTCTTTTGCTGGTACTATACCCCAAATATTTTGTGATGAAAATGAGACAAACAGATACCAGGGAGAGATTTTATCTATTTCCAATGATAATTTCAGGGTTATAGCAGGTATCCGCGCGCAGAAAAATAAAAAAAAACCTGCCTCGCATACTAGCACATTATGAAATACTTACCTTAGAACGAAGCTCCCGCAGCTCTCCCGGTCACCGCTGAGGGAGCTGACATGTTACCTCAGCAGTTCTTACGGGATTGCTGGCTCCGGCAATGTGAGTGGCGGCATGCGAGCGGGAGCCCTATGTTCTGGCGGACCTGCAAAGCACACACGCTGCTGACGTCAGTGGCTGCATGCAGGGTCAATATCTACCAAACCGTGCTGCTTGCAGGACCCAAAGATGCTGTTTGCGGGACTTTTTCCAATGTCCTACAAGTGCACCGCCCCAGTGTGAAAGCACTCGGGCTCTCACACTGGGGCTGCAGGGGAGGCATTTTTCAGGAGCTTTACAGGTGCTATTTTTAGCCCAAAAGCACCTGAAAAGAGACTCAGTGTGAAAGGAGTCTTAAAAGCATGTACATGTGTTTTTCATACACTTCTATTGAAGTCAATGGTGCCCAAAACACATCTTTCTGCATGAAAAAGAAAGTCTCTGTACCTCTTCCAAAAACACACTGTAGGGAACTGCACAGATGTGGATGGGACTCCTAGGAAATTATGTCAAAGGAGAAATATGGCCAAAGCTTGTTTGTCTGTACTTCTATCGATCACAGCAGTGCAGTTCGTTCTGCACTCTTGTGACCTATTTGCAGCCAACTGAAGCCCGCTGACAGCTGATGTCACAGAGCTGGTCCAGGATGGGGAAGGATGACCATATGGTCGGGATCCAGCCGGGAAGCCTGGACCAGCACCTGGCTCAGCCTCGCAGCGAGCCGCTGATAGCCTGAGCCGGCCACTCCTGCACCCTCCACAGTGACAAAGCAGAGAGCCGCTGACTGACAGTCACCAACTCTCCACTCAGGGAGCTCTGAGAACTGAGAGATCGGTGGTGTTTGATCGCTCAGTTCTCAGTCTTAGAGCCGGCAGGGAGCTGAGGCTGCATCCACCTAGGTAAGTATGATTCACCCAAAAAAAATCTCCCCATACTTCTCATTTAAATTGGTTGTCATGTTTTCCTGCGCCCAGGTGTGACCCTTACCTAAGGTCCCATGCACACAGGTTGTATGCCCATGTGCGTCTCACACACAGGTCCAGCGTATGTGTCAGACGGATGTACATTCTGGTCCAGGTAGGTATGTCTGCTTTAACACAAAGCTCATATGATGGGAACATAACAACTGGTACTGAGGACTTCCCTGAACACGTGCTTATCGTCTGACCAGTGGTGGCCTGTGCATTAAGGGCGCCGCCCCCTCTCTCCTGCCACCCCCTCTATCACCAATAGATAAGATTCATGCATTGCATGAATCTATGGCCGCCGCTGCCACCCGGTCCCTTTTCGGGCGCAGGGCAAGCTGAATTACAGCGGCGGGGGTGTTTTTGAAGCACCTGATCAGAGCCATAGGCTAGAGCCATGACTATTCGCTTTCCTAACACTAAACCGCCTCTCCGCCGATCAGGTGCTCGGGTCTGTTACCTGATTGGCTGAAACAACAGGCGCCGCTATTGGACGCCTATCAGGAGGACGGCAGGAGACACATGGAGGACCCTGCTCGTCGCCCGCTGCCCCACCAAGACAGGGTGAGTGCCGGGCAGACGGCGAGCGGGGGGGTCACACTAGGGGCATTCAAGGGCACAGTTGGCAGCACTTGATGGGCACAGTGGCTGCAATTGATTTTTCAAAATTTTTTTGCGCCCCCAAAAAAATTTTGAGCACCAGCCGCCACTGCGTCTGACTGTCATGGTTATCCTACAGGACTGCGATCCTGACAGATCAGTACATGAAGACAGAGGATGAGCAGCCAGAGATCTGATAATACTATAGAAGAAGTGACATTCCTCCCCCATAATACAGGGTAAGGACTAGAAGTCAGGGGACACGCCGATCACAGCTCTCCCACCACTCCGGCCTCTATAAGAAGATCCTGGGGACTCCTCCCCACCATATGACCCGGAGAGCGCACACTGCTGGCACCAGACACAACCCTGGTGGGTGGCAGGGAAACTCTCCACGTGTCTCATGTGGCCCGGGCTACTGTCACGTGTCGCACAGCGGGGCCCCCGCCGGACACCCCCAGGTTTACACAGGAGCCTCATTCCCGGACTTACCTTAGCGGTGGGTACCACCATAATCTTCTTGAAGTTGTAGAGCGCCATGTCTGCGGTGCGTGCTGCCCCGACCCGGACTCCGAGAGAGTGGAAGGGACCGGAAACCAGCCGTCTGAGAAAAGAGGAAGCGGAAATCCGAGCCAAGCACTGGAGCGGCCATGATGATTATGGGCATGTTTGCCAGACGTTTGACGGCTGTATTTTCCCAAGCGGCCTCATCTTTTATTTTTAATTTAATGTGTTACTATAGCAATGGTTTCTACTGACAGCTGGTGTAAGGGGCCCTTCCATTCTGACCAACAATGTAAGGGGCCCTTCCCTAAGGACTACCACTGTAAGGCATAGTTCCTAACTGTCCCTGACTTGGAACAAAGTCCCTCTGTCTCTCTTTCCTCCTCATTTGTCCCTCATTTTGGTCTGATCTATATAATTGTGTATAAAATGCACTTTTTATCTTTCAAAAAGTGTTTCTCAGTGCTAAACGTTTCATCCAATTTCTAAATTGCTGCATTTGTAAATTTCAAAATCCAGTATATAGTAACGGTAAAAAGCACATGTGGGCTTAACTAATTTTTTGGGGGGAAAATTCTCCTTTAAGGGGGTATGTCCTATGCCTACATACATTTGCTAATAGGTGTCCCTCGTTCTCATCTCAGAAAGTTGGGAGGTATGCTGTAAGGGGCCCTTCCATAAGGACTACCAATGTAAGGGGCCCTTCCATACAAACCACCAATGTAAGGGGCCCTTCTCTACTGAACACCGGTGTAGGGGCCCTTTCATACTGACCATCAATGTAAGGGGCCCTTCCATATTTACCACCAATGTAAGGGGCCCTTTTCCACTGACCTCCAATGTAAGGGGCCATTTTCCACTGACCTCCAATGTAAGGGGCCCTACTCCACTGACCCACAATGTAAGGGGCCCATTATTACTGACCACCAATGTAAGGAACCCTTCTATACTGACCACCAATGTAAGGGTCCCTTCCGTATTTACCACCAATTTAAGGTGCCCTTTTCCACTGACCTCCAATGTAAGGGGCCCTTTTCCACTGACCTTCAATGTAAGGGGCCCTTTTCCACTGACCTCTAATGTAAGGGGCCTTTCCATACTAACCAACAAGTTTAAGGGGCCCTACTCCACTGACCCACAATGTAAGGGGCCCTTTATTACTGACCACCAATGTAAGGAACCCTTCTATACTGACCACCAATGTAAGGGGCCATTTACTATTGACTATCAAGGTAAGGGGCCCTTTTCCACTGACCTCAAATGTAAGGGGCCCTTCTATACTGATCAGCAATTTTAAGGGGCCCTTCTCTACTGAACACCTGTGTAGGGGCCCTTTCATACTGACCACCAATGTAAGGGGCCCTTCCATATTTACCACCAATGTAAGGGGCCCTTTTCCACTGACCTCCAATGTAAGGGGCCCTTTTCCACTGACCTCCAATGTAAGGGGCCCTTCCATACTGACCAACAAATTTAAGGGGCCCTACTCCACTGACCCACAATGTAAGGGGCCCTTTTTTACTGACCACCAATGTAAGGAACCCTTCTATACTGACCACCAATGTAAGGGGCCCTTTCATATTTACCACCAATGTAAGGTGCCCTTTTCCACTGACCTCCAATGTAAGGGGCCCTTTTCCACTGACCTCCAATGTAAGGGGCCTTTCCATACTGACCAACAAGTTTAAGGGGCCCTACTCCACTTACCCACAATGTAAGGATCCCTTTATTACTGACCACCAATGTAAGGAACCCTTCTATACTGACCACCAATGTAAGGGGCTATTTACTATTGACTATCAAGGTAAGGGGCCCTTTTCCACTGACCTCAAATGTAAGGGGCCCTTCTATACTGATCAGCAATTTTAAGGGGCCCTTCTCCACTGACTCACAATGTAAGGGGCCCTTTACTACTGACCACCAATGTAAGGAACCCTTCTATACTGACCACCAATGTAAGGGGTCATTTACTATTGACTATCAAGGTAAGGGGCCCTTTTCCTCTGACCAACAAATTTAAAGGGCCCTACTCCACTGACCCACAATGTAAGGGGCCCTTTATTACTGACCACCAATGTAAGGAACCCTTCTATACTGACCACCAATGTAAGGGGCCCTTCTATTTTTACCACCAATGTAAGGTGTCCTTTTCCACTGACCTCCAATGTAAGGGGCCCTTTTCCACTGACCTCCAATGTAAGGGGCCCTTTTCCACTGACCTCCAATGTAAGGGGCCTTTCCATACTGACCAACAAGTTTAAGGGGCCCTACTCCACTGACCCACAAAGTAAGGGGCCCTTTTATTACTGACCACCAATGTAAGGAACCCTTCTATACTGACCACCAATGTAAGGGGCCATTTACTATTGACTATCAAGGTAAGGGGCCCTTTTCTACTGACCTCAAATGTAAGAGGCCCTTCTATACTGATCAGCAATTTTAAGGGGCCCTTCTCCACTGACTCACAATGTAAGGGGCCCTTTACTACTGACCACCAATGTAAGGAACCCTTCTATACTGACCACCAATGTAAGGAACCCTTCTATAGTGACCACCAATGTAAGGGACCCTTCTATACTGACCACCAATGTAAGCAGTCATTTACTATTGACTATCAAGGTAAGGGGCCCTTTTCCTCTGACCAACAATGTAAAGGGGCATTTGTCATAAGGGCTTGTTCACACCACAGTGCCAGTGTAGTGATGGGCCGAACATCCCCCTGTTCGGTTCACACCAGATCTCCCAAACAGAGAAAAAGTTCGGACCCGAACGGCGAACCCTATTAAAATCTATGGGACCCAAACTTTAAAAATCGAAAGGGCTTATATTAAAGTTATTGGCCATAAAAAGGGTATGGAGGCCTGGGTAATGCCCTGGGGGACATGTATCAATGCAAATTTTTTTTTAAAAGATCATTTTTTCAGGAGCAGTGATTTTAATGATGCTTAAGGCTGGGTTCACACTATTGCAAATTGGATGCGGGTTTCTTTGACTCATCAGTTGTTAAGGACACCCTGGCCGGCTTCCTGGCCTGCTCCTTAACAACCAGCTATTCACTGCACCCTGATTGGGCAAAGCTTTGCCCAATCAGGGCTCAGAATGCACTGTGCGCCAGAGGTTGCTTGGGTTTCTTTGAGCAATGAGCAATTTCTGGCTCTCAGATAAGTTCTCACTGACACCATTGATCTTTTTAGCTATCTATAAGGCCCCTTTCACACTGGGGCGGTGCTTTACCATCGGTATGCGGCCACTAGTGGGGCGGTTTTACACCCCCCTGCTAGAGGCCGAGAAAGGGTTAAAAACCACCGCAAAGCGCCTCTGCAGAGGCGCTTTGCTGGTGGTATAGCCGCAGTGTCAGGAGCAGTGAAGGAGCAGTATACACACCGCTCCTTCACTGCTCCAAAGATACTGCTAGCAGGACCTTTTTTACCGTCCTGCTAGCGCACCGCTCCAGTGTGAAAGCCCTCGGGGCTTTCACATTGGAGACAAAGCAGCGGCTGTTTCAGGTGGGTTTGCAGGCGCTATTTTGTGTGTGAAAGGGGCCTAAGGGGGTAATTCTTCCCAATGACCACAAGTGTAAGGAGCATTCTTCCCACTCCTAATCACCCTAATGTACTGTACACTAGTTGTAGATATAATGTAGTATTATTTAGCAGGGGATCCCTAAGCCCAGAAAGTTATTTCAGGGGTTCCTCTGTGTTGAAAAGGTTGAGAAAGGCTGGTGTAGAGCTTCAGAACTTTGGATAGAACTTCTGGTTGGTAATGCAGGAGGCACCCAGCCTGCTAAGTGAATAAGCTAACCATGATGGGAAGAGAGGGCAATGGAAACTATATTTTCCATGTAAGTGTGTGTGTTTGTATGTGTGTTTTTGTATGTGTGTGTTTGTATGTATGTGTGTTTGTATGTGTTTGTGTGTTTGTTTGTATATATGTGTGTGTGATTGTATGTGTGTATATGTGTTTTTGTATGTGTGTGTGTTTGTATGTGTATATGTGTGTTTGTATGTGTGTTTGTAAGTGTATGTGTGTGTTTGTATGTGTATATATGTGTGTTTTTATGTGTAGCAAAGTCCCGTGCTTCTTTAGGCCTAATGGTTACCTCCAGAGTTAGGGAGAGCTGACATCCTTCAGTGTAGAGTGGGTTACAAGGCATGGTGGGTGTAATGCAAGATGAACAGGTGGGCGCCAGACACTTTTTAAATGCAGAGAGATTTATTGTCTCTTGAACAGAACTGTGGGAGAGAGGGTTAGGGCCAGAACACCCTTAGGTAGATGCAAAGATAATTAGCAGACTCAGAGACTTCTATAGGTGGGCAGCTATACAGGTGAAGGCTTCCAGCCACTTCTGTATAGTACACCACTTCTGTATAGGTAAGACCGCTGTCTCCTATGGCAACAGTCTTGTAGCTGTTACTAACGGTAATGATATTCAGCTATTTGCAACACTAAAGCCCCATACACACTATCAGATTTTCTGCTGAGTTTTTCCTTCAGATTTACCAAAACCATATAATATGAGGTCAAACCTTAGGAGTTTCAATGTGTATGCAATCAGGCAGGCCCTTGCATTACATGGTTTTGGTAAATCTGAAGGAAAAACTGAAAATCTGATAGTGTGTATGGGGCTTTATAGTTCTCCTTAGCCCACACTCACTCACTATGGGTCTTCCATCAACGAGCTCCCAGTCCCTCTCTCACTAAACTTCAGATCCACTAGCCACTGGATCCCCTGAGCTCTTCCTCTTTAGCACTGAGTATCTTGTATGATCAAAGTACGCGCCGCCCGCACCCTTCACGGGGGCGTGGCCAGCTTGTAAAGGGGAGGTCGTCTATTGACGCCCTCCCGGCAAAGCAGATCTGCGCTGTAGCCGTCATTTGGCTATAGCGCAGATCTGAAGGAGTTAAAGAGGTCATGGCTATCTGGTGAGCAGGCCTTTTTATATGAGCACTTTGGGCGTATATTTTAATCTACTGTCAAGTGGTGGAGGATTACATTGCACGATATTGGTCAACAGAAGTTATTTCACTGAAGATATATGGACATTTAAACACTTTTGTGTTTCCGGTGCATTTATTTGTCTAATCACATATTATACATATATATAAACCATGTTTTATATATGGTCTTAATTGTTTATTTAGCACATTATTTAGTGGGTTCTCTCCCTTATTAGCGCCCCTATCACTTTATATATATATATATATATATATATATATATATATATATATATATATATATATATATATATATATATGTATATATATATATATATATGTGTTAGTATGTGTATATGTGTGTGTGTACGTAACGCACTCCAGAACCCTGCACTCTGTGCCTAGCACTAGCCTGAACCCTGCACCCTGTGCATAATGCACTTCAGAACCCCACACTCTGTGTCTAGAACTCTCCTGAACCCTGCACTCTGTACCTAGCACTCTCTTGAACCCTGCACCTTGTGCATAACCCACTCCAGAACCCTGCACCCTATGCATATGGGACTCCTGAACTCTGTACATGGTGCACTCCTGAACCCTGTTCTCTGTACATAACGCATTCCTGAACCCTGTTCTCTGTACGTAACGCATTCCTAAACCCTACACTCTGTGTGTAATGCACTCCTGATTTCTTCCACACTTTGAGTAATGCACACTTTCATAGTTTATGCAAAACTGTTTGTAATGTAATTTTTTAAAAATAATTGTGCTGGGATTTGTATGTGTCAGTGGGACTCTTGCTTGTGGCGCAGCAACTAAAACGTATTTTATAGGTACAAGGAAACCTGGGTTTTGTTTAACCACGCCCAATAAGCCCCTTCCACTTTTGCCGTGGTGCACGTAGCGTGCCGCCAGTCGCTTTCTCCCTTAAGTGTTCCTCATTCTGAAGTTCAAAAGTTGGGAGGCATGTGTTTGGGCCCAGGTCAGGTGCGAATTCAGACAAAAATTTGGACCTGATTTGCACCTGAATTGGTGAACAGACGCGTACCAGACGCCAGGCACGAACCCACGGCCCATATATGTTAATCTGGCCTAAATGTTGAATATGTGAAGCAATATGACATGCTGACACCAGGAACAGATGAATGGAAGAGGGTCTCCAGCTGGTGGATTTTCCACTTCTCATTAAAGCTGGCCAAACACTGACCAAAATTTGTCTAGATCCGAATGAACTAGCCAAAATCAATCAGTAAGTGACCCTGTCAAAATCAAAGGAGATGGGGGACAATTGTTGGTTGAAAAGCACCTGCATCCAGTCAGATGCAGGCACTGTTCAGGTTCAGTGTTCAGGAGATTTGTATATACATGCTGTTATGCTTGGATGGAGGACACTGTTAGATTTTATACATTTTTCGATTCCCCCATCAACACTGACTGATGATTGGAGGAGCTATTGGGAAGCCCGTCCCTGCCAGGAGAACACAGTAATTACTGCTAGCGGCTATAGCCTCTGACAATAATCACATGTAAATATCTGACATGCTGGTTGTAACAAAGTCGATCGACCTGCCCATAGGTTTGAATCTTGGCCAGGCCCTGCTGAACTGGCTGAGATTCTAACCATCTATGGTTGGCCTAAGTCTGCCATAATGTGTTATTATCCTGTGCATACTAGTACATTATACATAAAGCTTATATGGGTCATTGTTTTTTTTTGTTTTGTTTTGTTTTTAATTTAGCTTTAACTTCACAAATTCTTATCCATACTGATTTTTGACTGCTGGGTTCAACTCTCTTCAAGCAGTTGTATATAAGGGTGAGTTTTTAATAATTACAGCAATATGTAAAGAGAAAATAAGAGGGGAAAAAAGATCACACCATGAACATGAAATGGCCAGGCACAGTGCTCGTGTAAATCCCTTATCAGATACTTGTATAGAACACTAGAGGGCAGTAGCCTGTAGGTAACATTCTTTCTATTATAAGCTATGACTATGCCCTAAAACTCTCTCCTGGTTTCCCAAAGCATGTTTTTTTTTTAATATTCTTCACTTACACATAAAGGAGGCTGTCACTGCTGTCCATACCTTCTCAAAATGTTGGTTGCCTTAGCTGTTTTGCTGATTCGATAGCTCCGGTACCTTTTGAGTCATTAAACCAGAATAAGCATGCAGATCTGGAAAATTTATATGAACATAGAACTTGTGACTGCATACTTGTTCCCTGTGACTCTGAAAGTAATGGAGCAAATAAATGGGTATGACAGCCAAACAGCTAGTATATTCAGAAGGGGGAAAAAGGGCAGCAATACTGGCTTAGGTCATTTTCACACTTGGCAGGCATGCTGTAGTGCATTATGCTGCACATTGACAAGTAAGACTGGGCTTAAGAATGGGCTGCCAATGAATCACAATGGACTTTAAATTGGACTTGCACCATGTTTGCCAATGCAGTGCACCACAATGCACAGCAGTACATTACGGTGCGATGCAAAGCAGGTGCAATGCTTTATTGTGCTGGGGAGCTGCAATATACCGAACTGGGATCCATGTGTTGCAGTAATATGCAGAATGCAAATCATAGGTGTGAAGCTAGCCTAAAGGTTTTGTTTAAAGGGAATGTATAGTGTTTTTGTATATGTTCTCTTTTAGTTTTAGAGCAGTTGATACTGTTATTACCTTCATCAGAAAATCCTCTTCTGACTGTTCCTCTGATTTCATTTTGTTTCTTAGGGCTTGGCTTTCAAGAACCTTACAGCGGACCTTCAGTCATTTTTTTCAACTTTCCATCTATTAAATTTTCTGCCCTTGTTGTTTTAACTTTGGATAGTAAAACATTTTTTTTTCGGACATTAAATACCTTATACAGCCCACTTCCTGTTTCTTGTCTGGTCATTAGCCTAGGCTTATGACATCAAGCACAGCTCTCTCTCTCACTCTTGTGAGAGTTTGCCAGGAAGGGAGGGGAGATGAGTCATAAGGGGGCCAATGAGAGCTGCAGAGCTGGAGGTGTGCCTCTGTGTATCTGTGTAAATCCAGGAAGTGAACAGGCAGCAGCTTCAGCTGCCCACAGTTAAAATGGCTGCAGTCATACTTCGTAGAGGGAGATTTCTGCAGCATATTTGGCAAGTACAGAATCACAGTATATATAAAATAATATGCAAAGTGGTTGGAGGGAAGCTTTAGAATGGCAAAGATGTTTTTATTACAAATTATGTGAGCACACTGCAGTTCCTCTTTAAAGTGTTACTAAACCCAGGACCCTATGTTCACTATATCTGTTCTCCCACAGTACACATAACATGGAAATCCAATTATTTTAGTAAATATAAACTGCTAAATACATTTTCTCATCAGCAGTATATAGCAGTCTTGTGACTTCTATTAGTGCCTGGTTAAAGCTTGTAGGAGGAGTTTTCATATTGCACTGGCTGGCCCCTGGCCCTCTGTCTGGACAGTGCTGATCGGCCCTGTGCTCATCACATGCACCCTTCCCAGGAAAAAAAAAATCTCTAGCAATACACACCAAAGTGAGCATGTGCAGCCTGACTCCAGTAACTCTGTCATATCCAGACTTGTTTTGGAGACAGTGGAAAAAGAGAAGGATCTGTGCATGCAGGATACTCCTTAGGTTCCACAGTGAGTATGGCAAGCATGCATCACTGCATATACATAAACCTGCCAGGTTTTATACTCTGATCAAAATATTCACAGAGCGGCTGCATCTAATTGGCTGCAATCACTGTTTGGCTGAGAATTCTCCGTGTGGCTCCTTCAATTTTCAGATTGCAGTTGTTGAGCGGGGTGGTTCTGCCGATGCTGCAGAAATTGGCTGAAATTTGAGCCACATGCTAGAATAAGATTTACACTCCCATCCAATGACACGGCCCTTGTTGGCCACTGAAGAACTGTAATTAGGTGCCACGGAAGGGTGGGACTTATTAACACTCGGTTTAGTGGGGTGAATAGAAAATATATTTTCTGTGCTAACCAAGGTGATTGGTAATACATTTAGATAGAACATATGACAATTGTCTGCAAAAAATGTCCTCCCCTTTCAGAACTTCCCATATACAGTTCATGTTCAAGTCTGGTAAGGCTTTGAAACTTTTGACGTATGTGCTATTATTTGTAGTATTGGCAATAAACCCAGTCTTTATATCAAACAACTAGTTATTAAGAGCTATTATTGATTGAGTATATCCATGCTGTAAAATGTACTACTCACAAAAAGCGATGACATAAACATTACAAACATTATTAGGACATAGTTTGACAGTGACAGAGATGTAGTGGAATGCGTGCTGGATTATCTGACATGGCAGAACACAATGTATTGCAGTAAAAGCTGACGTCCAAAAGTGATTATATCATTTCAAATGAACACAGAAGTGAAAGATTTATAGGTGGTAAATATAGCTCCTAAAAACAGACACCATAGGTTACGCCTTCAAAGGAATCTCTTCTACTGGTGCTAATTCTCTAATAGTAATTAACAGGCCCATGCTAGCTACAGGTTTTATACTACAATATTGCTTACCAGGAAGTGGAGTATAGAATACCATAACAGTATCCTAACAAATCAATGCTTAACCTAAAGAGACTCTGTCACCAACTTAAATACAAGTAAAAGCACAGAAAAATCAAGGATGTTAAATCCTTACTTGCAGTGTTTTTTCTTTCCATAAATGATTTTGTATTGACTTGCAATATGCTTTTGGACTTGCTAAGGAACTTGACTCCTACAGTAAGAGTCGATTCCCTAGCTAGCACAACCTCCTTTCCTCCTTGCACATAGCTCTCTCCTCTTCTGGGAGTGTCGAATTGTGGTCTGTGCCGCATGGTGCTTTTGACCGTAGTGAAGAAAAAAATTGAAGGAGCGGGATGGAAATCTTTTATTAATCAAACCAAATTTTAACAGTGAATGTGGTTTTTGTTCTGGAATTAAAAGCAAACAAAATTTTGAAATACTTTTGAAGGACATTTGTTAAATCTCTGATGACATTATCGAATTAACTGATGTGAACCTTCATTCAAACATTCGTATGAAAATTTTGCATGGCCAGCTTTAGGTTGCCAGTAGATATGACGGGAGGCGAGATATGAGTTCCTCCAAGCACAACTCTTTACTACAAAAGGATCATCAACTAATAGACATGTGCGGTTCGTTTCGTTCTGGATAAATAGTCGGACAAATTTTTCATTATTCGGAGATTCGGATATATTCTAATACCCAAATTACAGTATAAACGAAGTCTACCAAATGCTCCGAATAACGAAACGAAATTAGAATTAAATTTACATTGAATTCCAGTCGAATTCGAACTTTAAACATGTTTCTGAAATCAAAGACTCTGTGTGTGTTAGAGTACAATTTCAAAATAATGCTGTTTTAGTTAAGCCAAAGGTGATTTAAAGAGTCATTATAATCATTTGAAGATTTGTTTTGTTTGTTAGATTTGTTAGATTTGTTTGTTCACTTTGCCACATTCAAATCGAATGTAGCTATTCCGCCAATTCAAAATTTATCGATTCCTATGTTTTGAATCGAAAAAAATCTGTACATTCAAAGAAAATTTTAAATAGACATAAAAATAATTCCAAATACGAATTCTGAATATGAATCCCAAATGTGAATTAACCAAATTTCATTAAACCAAATAACTAGATTAACGAATCTAAACTAAACTAAACTAATTTGGAGCAAAACAGTTGAGCAAAAATGTAAATTGGGTTCCTATTTCTTCTAGATAAAAGTGTGAAGAATCTGTTCATGTGGAACCTGTTCATGTGGATATTTTCTAACCAGCCTTTTTCCTTTGATATAACAAGCACCACTGTCAGCCTTGAACAGTTCAAAAGGCCCATTATTCAACTTACTGCATCCAACCGCCACAGAACACTGATGTAGCACCCTCCTACTTTAAAGTAGGCTGCTAGGTAAATTTAGTTTAGCTCCAGTGTAATCAGTAATCATCTGTAATCAGCCCTGCCACTTCCCCCTGTCTTCTAGAGCAGCGTTTCTCAATTTTAGAACAGTGTTTCTCAACTCCAGTCCTCAAGGCACCCCAACAGGTCATGTTTTCAGAATATCCCTCAGATCAAATGGCTGTGGTAATTACCAAGGCAGTGAAACTGATCAAATCACCTGTACAAAATAATGGAGAGCCTGAAAACATGACCTGTTGGGGCACCTTGAAGACTGGAGTTGAGAAACACTGTTCTAGAATTTTCAGTGTGCAGCCTAAATATATGTAGCGATGGCCCCGTGGGGTTGCTACTTGTTACAGCATCCACATATTTTACCCTGCTCTCAGACCTCCATTAGACACACTTCTCAGTCAGTGAACAGTCTTTTGCTTGTTTTTTGTTGTTTTTATTAGGGGATTAAACTTGGTTGGGGAAAAGGGACATGGGATGCCCATAGGATAAATTGTACTTTGTAGAATAAAAGTAACTGTGTCACACTTCTCAGCAGAACAAGATGGCTGACCCTAAACTTGACAGACTTTTACCTCAGAACACTTCTTCCAGCTCACTTCCTCCAGCACACTACTTTACTGTCCAATTTTAGTAATCCTGTCACACCATCAGAACATGACTAGGCCTCACTCTGAATAAGTCCCAGTGTCTTTATTTGATAGCCCTTTGTAGGCCGGGCCTGCAGTACCTCTTTGTGGTAGCAACCGATTTACTTGAGAAGAATAAATGTAGATGGACTTCTGATCCCAGCAAGTCTGACTTGCAAATCCTGTCTGCCCTCCTGGCTGCTGCGACTTGACACAAAACTCCCACAGTCTCTCCCTATGGCTCTACATCCAGCTCCCCTGGCATGTCTCTTACAGAGCTTTTCACTGTGCTTTCCACTCACCGTCACCTACCCTGGATTCTTCCTGAATGAATTTACTCCGGACATGCGGACCAACTGTCTCCTCCAGCTCCTCTTCCAGGACACCTCTCCATGACCGTGTAAGGAGAGGCTCCCTCCCACTCCCAAGCTCCCTGCCTGAGGTACACCCCCCCAGAAAGGTGGTTCCCTCAGACACGATAGTCTAACACTCCATCATCCAGTTCACCCAGCTAACAACTCCTCCCCTAGCAGGCTGACCATGGGTATATGTAGGAGGCAGTGTTAATTTTGGCAGCAAATTTCGATTAGTTGTAGTCTTAGTCTTTTGACTAAAATGTCATTTTAATTTTAGTCCCATTTTAGTCTTTTGAATAAAATGCCATTTTAGTTTTAGTCGTATTTTAGTCATCTCAATTGTTTTTGTTTTAGTCCTATTTTAGTCGACTAAAATAGTATTCATTTAGTCGACTAAAATGTTTTAGTCATTTTAGTTGATGAAATTAACACTGGTAGGAGGCCTGCCCCCTGCTAATCCTAGTTGGGGGTTGGTCAGGGCTCCTCACATGCACCCCATGTCACTCCAGCTCTCTGCCCTGCCCCTTTTCCAGAACATTCTCCCTGGAAACAGAGGAGGCACCCAAGAGCTGAAGTACATGTCAGTCACCTACTGCTATACTAAACCACTCCCCTGCCGCCAGATCAAAACAAACAGGCCTAGCTCACAGCATAGGCCTGCTTAAATTTACCTGCACTGGCAGCTTACACAAAAACTCTTACACTTAGCACCTACCTAAGGTAAAGGGTGCTACAATATATGGAACTCCAGCCAATCCCTGGGGAGGTGTGCCCAGAAGATGTAGTAAGAGCCCATAAATAGTCTGAGGCCTAAGCAACAGGAGAAATGAGAGGGTGTGGAAGTGTTCCCGGGTCCAGATCTGCAGGAGGAGAAACCTGTTGATGGGCTCTGCCCTCTGGAGCAGAAGTCGGTGGAGGAAGCCATCCAGAAGACACTGAGGGCCCAGCTAGGCTTATTCGCAAAGCCAGTCCAAAGATCCATTTGGGTCAGGAGAAATGTTACGGGTGAGAGTCGGAAACTGTGGGAGAGAACTCATTGTGTTCCATTCCTGCTCCTCCGAATGTTCCAATAGAAAAATTCTCCAATAGTACCAAGCAAGTCGTTGATGGATTTACTATATACAAGTCTTGCTGTCAGACACCCCTATATAGATTGTGTGGGAATGGGGATTGGAAGAGACGAGATTGGAAAACTATGTGTATTTCCAAAAACTAGAGATTGTATGTGAGGAAAATACAGATCAGCATGTTCAAACAAGAAAATCAACCTAGGATTTCCCTAGGAGATCAGAAGGATTATATGTGGTTTTGAATGGTTGTGATGGGTTCCTTAGGGTATGGATGTCTGCTGAAAATATGTTCTGAGCATATTATTATTTGAGAATACAGTGATATCTCAGTTCACGAACTTAATTTGCGAACTGAGGCAAATTTTCCAATAAGGTTCAATGTAAATCAGGTTAATCCGTTCTGAACTTTTTTTTTGTTTATATATAAAATTATGAAGTGTATGTACAAAAAAAGGATTTTAAACATATATTACATACGGTCTTTTACATTAGGCTGACCTCTTTCATGTGTACATCTAAAAAAAAAAAAAAAACTATAGCTCCTCTTTAATCCTTGTTTGAAACAATCCCAAACCCCAATTTAAATGACTAATCTAGGGGCCAAAAAACAGCATTGTGCATCCAGGAAAAGATTATATGAGGGCATGATAAAGTTGTATAATTCATATGAACGTTTTTTTCCATGATTCCCAATCAAGTGAGCCCACCCTCTTGGTAGTCAGGGGGCAGAAACCCCTATCTGAGTGGACTGGTTCTCCTAAGACTCTTATCTTGCACTGCTCTTCTCAATATGAACGTGTCAGAGCAGGAAAGATGGCCGTGGTTTGTGTTCGTGAACAAAAGTTGAGTTTGCGTACCGAAGCAAATTTTTGTGAACTCTTCTGTTCATGAACTGAGTTGTTTGTGAACAGAAGAGTTTGTGAACCAAGGTATCACTGTATATTTTTTTTTTATATAGAAGTCATAGTATCTGCTTTTTGTATTTATGCATGATGTGCGTAAGATGCTACTCTGTTTTCCCACTGCCAATTAAAATTTGTATTAGGTTGCATTTATTGATTTTTAGAGATGACTTTAAAACAATATCCTGCTTTGATATTAGTCTTTATTATATATTTAAAAGGGCAGCATGGTCGCTGAGGTAACATTTTTGCATTGCAGTGTTAGGGACCTAATTTTACTTCCACTCAACTTTTATCTTTTTGGGTTTTTTTGGGGGTGAGTTGCTTTTCTTGCCAAAATATTCTGGTGAGTTAATTGACATCTATCTATGTTAGATCCAGTTTGAATTTCTGACTGTGCCCTGGCTGGTCTCAAAGCCTGTGCTCAGAAATGAGAAGAGAGCACCCAACTCTGTAGGGGCCTATTGGCACGTACATGTTAGTGGGTTTGTTTTGCTTGCGTCTATCTAGCAAGGTTACTCTGTGGTATAAGCAAGGAAGCTGAGATTTCTGCAGTGTGTAAATGTGCTTTTACTATACAAAGATGCTGTACATATAAAACTATTACAATCTTAGGAATACAATACAAGACTGACAGATATCTATAACAAGCAAAATGCCTAGCACATGCACAGCCTATGGTCTATAGCCGTACAAATACACTTAAAGGTTACTTATCTTCTGTTACTGTATGTTCGTGATCTCCATTGGCAACGATTCTTCTGGAGGATCAGGCACGTTTCTTCTATCATGGGTGGCTTCTGATCTTACAGCATGATGATGTGTGTGTGTCCTTAGCTTATGCCTGAATTCCCCTTTTATGTGTCAGGCTGTTTACCATAGCTACCAAACAGCAGAAAACATATCTGTTTACTGTCAATTGAATACAACAATGGTATCTACGTACCCATTGTCTAAAAAACCTGACAGTAATCTAACAGTCATTCTTTATGTTTGAGAGCTGAAAGAATCTCAAACAAGTAATGTCTTACTTGTTTACTGTAGCTATAGAGACAATAGTCTGTTGAAAACTGTCAATTGAATACAACGTACCCATTGTCTACTCAAGCCAGAACCTGACAGTATCTCTATGACCAACCACTATTGTGTAATGTTATGTCCCATGTATCTTATGTCTGATTAATATAAAAAAATCATATTGTAACAAACGCAACACAGAGTTGCAGTGCTATTTTTTCTCTACACCAACAGGGTGACTACACATGTGTAAAAAAGCACCACCAAGCACAGTAATGTGCTCCCATTTGTTGTGGTCAACTGTTTTAACAAAATTTGTGCAAGTACAATTTTTGGTCCATAATGGTACATTGGCAGCGCATTGCGGCATAATGTACTGCAATGGACTGCTTTGTTGTAAATTAAGCCTAAAACCAACAACATCTACTGAAGCAGTAAACAAATGATGGCCTCGTATAGCATCCATATTCTTTAAAGTGAATATCTACATTCACTGAAAAAAAATTACTGGTGAATTGTATACATGTAGTATACTTCAGAATAATTACAAACTTTTTTGTAGATTCATGCCTTTCTCTCTTTTGAAGATATTAATTTAGAACTTATCATGTCTAACTGACTGTTAAGTGAGAGGTCTCCATAATTATAATACCTGAACCAAGTTAGTGTTGTAATACAAATTAGAACATCGCTGGTTTCACGTTAGTCTTTGAACAAATTACAACATTACATACAACAAATATGTAGTATGCTACTCATAATAACATTGTATGCCATTCATTTTTAATGGTATATCCCAGTGTACTAGGGAAAAACTCCAGCAGTGCTGCACACTGCAACACATGGTAATGCACTACTTTTGCTCTGGTGTGTTGTGTCTGAAGAAAATCTGCTGGTGCTTTTTTTTATGTCCGTTCCAGTTCCGGTGTGTTGGCAGACTATTCAAATGAACTACCTGCTTTGACACAATGCTCATTAATTCACAACTTAATGAGCGTGCATTAAAGTAGAACTATGGCCTGCCATTAAAAAAAATGTGCTGCAGCCCTTAATTAAAAGTACACTCACTAGTTTCCCTCCTGCAAAGTCTCACAAATATCTGTTGAATCTGCCAGTGAAGTTCACATAATGCAGTTTCCTCTGATAGTGGAACAACCCTGCTGCACTGCTCCTTATTTCAAAGCAGCATTGTCCCTCCTGTAAGCCGCACCTGCTTGCACAACAGGGGGATGAGAAGATGTTGCAAGTGGGTGTGGCTATTAGCATTTTCTTTGCTTGTATCTTGTCAGTCAGCACCTGGCCACAAATAGTCCTGCCCACTGCTTTCAGGATTGACAGAAATGACTGTGCTCCTAAAACCCTCCCACTGTAAGCTGCAGTGTCTGGGAGGGCGAGTGTGTGAAGCTTAAAGGAAAGTTATGCAGACTCTAAATAAGTAAAAGATTTATTATTTTATTTTTGAGGCTCTTTTTTTTTTATCACATAGTACCTGGATTTGAAACCTGTTTAGACTGCCTGGTGTGAATGGAAATTCGATTTTCGCATTAGAGCAGAGTTCTGTGTTAGACCAACACAGTTTTTATTTACTTTACGGTCTCTCTGGCAAAAAAAACAAAAAACAATTTGCGAGTTAACATTTCACTCCCAGCAGGGAAACCAGCCTTTTATTATATGACATACACACAGAACAAGAGCTCTGAGAGGAGTTAGCAGAACAAACTAAGCCTCTGAAAGAATGACCTAAACAACTTCTCTGTGAACTCGGATGAATTGTTCCACAGTGCTAGCAGCTACAGAGGTCAGTGAAAGCCCGTTTTACAGCTCATATACTGCTTGTTTAGAATGCAGTATGTAAATATTAGAATGGCAGTAGCCTGGCCCCAGTTACAGGACTTTTTTTTTGCTTCTGACACCTAGATGTGATAGGTGTTAGTGAGGAAATGGTCAGTATGTGCTGCTGGGGCAGCGATTATTATGCTCCATTCACACCTGGCATTTCTGGAACACGTGACAAGGCACGCAGAAAATGCACATTTTGCCACACGTTCTGGAAATGTGTTGCAAATGCTTGTCCCACTTGTGGTGCCATTAATTTGGTAATGGCACTCCAAACGCATTTTGTTGTGTGGCAAACAAGCTACAGATACTACAATGTGCGCAGTGAAAAAACAGGCCAGGCTCCACTCCAAAAAACGTTCTGGAGCTTATTTGGGGCATTTGTTGTGCGTAGAACAGCTGAAATGCTCAAAAAACGCGAGTTGGTACGTGAGTTCCTGCTATGCTTAGGTGTAAATCCAGCCTTACACCAAACCTGCTGCTTTGTCCTGCACGGGTCTACTTAGAGGTAGCTATAAACTATATATGAGAGGGGAAAATCAAATTTCAATGGGGCATCTACAAACACTGGAAACCAAGCCTCAATCAGGAAAATTGCAGACACAAAAATTACAAAAACATTTTAATCACTATTGTTTCCCTGATAAGCTCTGGCATTACTACTTTATGAGTCAATGACCCATAACAAGTATCCAAATTAGGTAAATTCAGAGAAAGTCATATCTTCATATACTGGTTCTGGGTTAGTGATATAATTTTGTCTGAAAGTTCAAGGCAGATACTGCAAGCCCATTGACTTTCACTGGCCAAGCTAGGCAGCAGAGCTTTTGAAGGTTGGCTTAGAACACCACACAAAGTCACGCAGCTGCTGTATGGGAACTCAGGCTAAATATATTTCATATGGATGGATTATTTGATTTATTTTTGGAAATAAAAGTACTTTGTTTTACTGGCATCAAACCTGTTCTGACTCACAAATCCTCATTTTCATTAAAAGGCTCTAAAGTTCAAGGAAACAGGAAAGGCAGCATCTAGGAATTGGGAGTCTTATATTTTATAGGAGTGCAGTCTGGACTGACAGGTCCAAATTAAGCTGATTTCATTGCACAACAGTTTCAGCTCCAGCTCCAGCTCGTAATGTCAACTCATCTTTGTTGAAGATGGATGTCAAACCTTTTTTAACTCCTAGTGACAGGTTTACTTGTTTTCTTTCTTCAGTGCATTCTGTTTTACTGACACAGAACAAGTATGCAGTCAGTGAGGTCAAGTTAAAGTCAGAATTCAAAACCTGCATGCTGGTTCCGAGTAAGTGACTTAAAGTATAAAAATCACAAACAAATAGAATTTTCAGGAGAATTTTGTAATAGAAACCTTTGTTTGTTGACTTTCCAAAATTGTCACCAAAGCTATTTTTTCCACTTTAACATTCTTGCTTTGTTTTATAGAAATATGTAGGCATGTACAAGCTATGCATACAATTGGTTACAATAATGTCAATATTTATGTCAAAATTGCATAGATACAGTTACCCTCATTACAGGGTAATACATATATACACTATATTGCCAAAGATATCGGGATGCCTGCCTTTACATGCACATGAACTGTAATGGCATCACAGTCTTATGCCCCGTACACACGGTCGGACTTTGTTCGGACATTCCGACAACAAAATCCTAGGATTTTTTCAGACGGATGTTGGCTCAAACTTGTCTTGCATACACACGGTCACACAAAGTTGTCGGAAAATCCGATCGTTCTAAACGCAGTGACATAAAACACATATGTCGGGACTATAAACGGGGCAGTGGCCAATAGCTTTCATCTCTTTATTTATTCTGAGCATGCGTGGCACTTTGTCCGTCGGATTTGTGTACACACGATCGGAAATTCCGACAACATTTTGTTGTCGGAAAATTTTATATCCTGCTCTCAAACTTTGTGTGTCGGAAAATCCGATGGAAAATGTCCGATGGAGTCCACACACGGTCGGAATTTCCGACAACACGCTCCGATCGGACATTTTCCATCGGAAAATCCGATCGCGTGTACGGGGCATTAGTCTGTATGGTTCAATATTGAGTTGCAGGCCAGTCAAGTTCCTCCACCCCAAACTTGCTCATCCATGTCTTTATGGACCTTGCTTTGTGCACTGGTGCACAGTCATGTTGGAACAGGAAGGGGCCATCCCCAAACTGTTCCCACAAAGTTGGGAGCATGAAATTGTCCAAAATGTCTTGGTATGCTGACACCTTAAGAGTTCCCCTCACTGGAACTAAGGGGCCAAGCCCAACCCCTGAAAAACAACCCCACACCATAATCCCCCCTCCACCAAATGATTTGGAGGGGTGACCCAAAACTTTTTGCAATATAGTGTGGATGAGCGTGTTTGGGTTGGAGGAACTTGACTGGTCTGCACAGAGTCCTAACCTCAACTTGATAGAACACCTTTGGGGTGAATTAGAGCGGAGATTGCGAGCCAGGCCTTCTCATCCACATCAGTGCCTGACCATCCACGTCAGTGCCTGACCTCACAAATGCGCTTCTGGGAGAATGGTAAAACATTCCCATAGACACACATCTGAACCTTGTGGACAGCCTACCCTGAAGAGTTGAAGCTGTTTTAGCTGCAGAGTGGGCCAACTCAATATTGAACCCTACGGACTAAGACCTGGATGCCATTAAAGTTCATGTGCATGTAAAGGTAGGCGTCACAATACTTTTGGCAATATAGTGTATTGATCACAGTATATTGTATATGGAGTATATCTATATTGGTCACAGTTTTGACAATAGCATGCTGAGTATACTTGTAACAAAAAGAACAAAATGAAAATTGTTAGGAACAAATAAAAAACACGTTCTGGTTCTTAGATCAACCTCACTAATTATAGGTCCACTCTTAAATGTTGATAGTGGTAGAGTTGAATTAAACTTTTCAGGAACCAAAGCACCTAATCCAAGGGAAAGAACTAGATTATTTTCAACGGCAAGGTGCATTACGGAATGTTAAGCCCTATTGCCTATAAAGAGTTGAGTTATGTCAAAGACAGATTCTTTTTTGCAAACACTAGCTCATAATAGATGCTATCATTAAGAATGTCCAGTAATGTTTGAAACTGTGAAAAATCATGTTGCCTTCAAAGTCTGGTAAAACACCTTCTAATGCCGTATACACACGACCGGACTTTTCGTCGGACTGAACCCTGAAGGACTTTTCGACGGAGTTCCAACGGAGTTCCAACGAAACGGACTTGCCTACACACGATCACACCAAAGTCCGATCGTTTTGAACGTGATGACGTACAACTGGACTAGAATAAGGAAGTTCATAGCCAGTAGCCAATAGCTGCCCTTGCGTCCTTTTTTGTCCGTTGGACTAGCATACAGACGAACGGATTTTTCGATCGGACTTGAGTCCGTCATAAAGATTTTAAACATGTTCTATTTCTAAAGTCTGACAGATTTTTAGACAGAAAAGGTCCGATGAAGCCCACACACGATCGAATTGTCCGACGGATTCGTTCCGTCGGACCAGTTCGGTCGAAAAGTCCAGTCGTGTGTACACGGCATAAGAGTCATTATGGTGTGAAATGCAAAAAGTTTTTTTTTTATGCTATGTATGTGCTCCAAAACCCAAGCCCAGTAAAGCCAGTTCTAGACTCTGAGCAATGTTACACTTGGCCAAAAGATATAAAGTAAACAGTTTTCAACCAAAAATTAGTCACTCTTGGGCAGGCCTACTACCTGTAATAAAGTAACAATAACAAAACAACCCCCCAACACACTTTTGAGCCTTTTGTAGGAATCTTATGCCCTGTACACACGATCAGAATTTTCATTGGAAAAACCCGGAATTCCGCTCAAGCTTGGCTTGCATACACACGGTCACACAAAAGTTCTCTGAATTTTCGACTGTCAAGAACGCGGTGACGTACAACACGTACGACAGCACTAGAAAAGGGAAGTTCCATACGAAGCGATGATTCTGAGCATGCGTGTTTTTTTGCGTGTCGGAATTGCATACAGACGAACAGAATTTCCGATAGGAACTTTTTCCAACGGAAAAATAGAGAACCTGCTGAAACCTGTTGAAAGTCCGATGGAGCATACACACGGTCGGAATTTCAGACCAAAAGCTCACATCGAACTTTTGCTGGCGGAATTTCCAATTGTGTGTACGGGGCATTAAACTATCGGGCCGGGGTATAATAACATTTAAGTAGACTTTTTTATGCCAACTCACAGTATAAAGTATCAACCTAGAACCCAATTGCTTGTCAATAAGTGACATACAAATATATTTTTTCCACATAAGGTATATTGAGAGGAGAGTGTATATAGAGGCTTAAAAAATGCTTCTAACATAAAATAGTGTGCATGGACACAAAGAATAACACTAATAGCTGGAAAAAAAAATGGAGTGATTAAGTACCATTGACTTTATAGTAAAATACTCTGACAAAACACATCAGGGCATTTTGGGTCATCTGAAAATACACCATATTGTCAAAAGTATTGGGATGCCTGCCTTTACACGCACATGAACTTTAATGGCACCCAGTCTTGGTCTGTAAGGTTCAGTATTGAGTTGTTGAGCCTCCTCTCCCACTGTCACCCATAATTATTTGGGTTAATAATGACATATTCAGCAAGTAGCCTCATCACTAGGGTGAATATAAATGGGGAAAATGGGCAGTTCTGCCTTGATCCTTTAGAAATTTTAAAAGGTATTCTGAGGTACATACTTTAGCACTAAGTGTTGAGTAGAGATTCATAAGTGCTATTTATATTAGTCCTGAGAAGTCAATTTATGTCAAAATTTCTAAACTATGTTCCCAATGGACCCTGTCAAACACCTTCTCTACATTCAAAGCTAGAAGCAGAGAAAGCGTTACACATAGCTCCACTTTTGTACCAGATTAAAAAAGACCTGTCCCATCAAGGGCCTACCTGTTAAATACACATTGTATTTGACCAGCTTTAACCACATGCTGGAAAGAGGATATACAGTATGTAATTATGGAAGAATAATATTTTTGCATTCACCTTTATATCCCTATTTGACAGCGAGATAAAATGAAATTAGCCAGATTAGTTATCAGCTTCCAAGGCTTAGGCAGATTCACTATAATGGCCTCTGGGTTCTCAAAAGGAAATTATCCCTCTACAATAGATGGATTATAAAACTTTCCAGCTAAGCAGGTAACGGTTTATCCAAGACTTAAATATACTTATTAATAAAGTCATCAACACCTGTTGACTTCCCTGAGGATATATGAAACTGTGGAGATTTTAGATTCGGTAATAGTTATAAAAAGATTTGTGTTTTGATCTTTAATAATATTGGGAATATGTCATTTAAAATAGGAAATCAAAGTTGTGGATTGGAGAGTGTGCTCAATGGATCTCATATTGTATGAAGAATTATAATTCTCTAAATTCACTCACAATACCTTCATGATTATAAAGCTCTGTACCTTTTTACAAAATAGGGAATATTTTATTTAATCTTGCATTGCTTGATTAGGCTGGCCAAATATGCTCCAGCTATGTTAGCTTGGAGAATATTGGTTCAGTCTAAGCTGTTTCAGTAAGTAATCAAATTGATGCAAATTGATACAACAACAGTTGACTAAATTGTTGTTGTAAAGTCCTCAGTCTGGAAATATGTGAAAAAGTTTGGAACTTATTTAACTATTCAAATGCCCTGGTCTCCTGTGTAATATCTAACACAGTTTTAGGTCTTCTTTTCTTTTGGTTCAAAGCTAGTTTGAATATTCCCCTCATATACTGTATGCTTTACATGCATTCCTTAGCACAAAATGTCAAATTTTCTCATTGTGCTCTAGTTCTTCTTTACCCTAGGTTCACACCTATGCATTTTTTGTGGGCCGCGTTTGCGTGGACATGACAGCTCATTCAAATCAACCACCAACTCCCAAAAGGAGCCATTAAGCCATTATGAGGGAACAACCACACCATATGAAAACAATGTACTGGGGGGGGGGGGGGGGAATTACAACACGTACAAAGAGGACTTACAGTAGAGTAAATAGCAGCCAATCTCTACAGAGTGTAATAAGCCCTATGCAGGAATTTAAGTTATATGACTTAGCGACTTAGCAGAAATCATAGTAGTGACAAAAGTGCCTACACAGTTTTTCCGAGAGGTCAGGAATGTCTCCCCTTTACTTGTCAAAAGTCTTAGTCAAGGTGGAAGCATGCGCACTGGCAGAAAGAGATAGAGAAAGGACAGTTGCTTCTCCAGCACCCTTGAAGTCAGCAGGCGCTTCACAGAGGGACCAGAGGTTCAGGAAATTGGGCCTTCACTGCGTGTCTTAGTTGGGTGCACCAAGATTTAATTAAAAATTCACATGTCTTATATATCTGGACAATATTTGTTTATCCAGAAGTTCAGCTCTAAAGCTGCAGGTATTATTGTCTGGTAATCCTGTCATAAAGGTTCTTGCTCAGACACTACCAGTTTTAAGGTGGTCTACTGCTATCACCATCAGAAAACCCATGCAGCCATCACCAGAGTACATGTGGACAGGAAGCTGCAGAAGATCAGCAACACCAATATGCAACAAAAAATGAGAAAAAGGGAAAACTGTATAAAAAAACTTTATTCACAATACACAATACACAGTGCAAACTAAATGCCATCCAGTTAGGGTTTACTACTTTAAGAAAATGCACTGGGTTCAACACTCACAAATTCAGAAAATTTTGAAAAACAAATATGAAGTCCTTATCTGAACATATGTTCTGGGTCAGTGATTCAGAATATTGACACAAAACAGTCGGCATGACTGCCAGGAAACTAGTATTTTTAAGAGGAATTTGTCAGCAATCGCAGCCTTCACACTTTCTTCTACAATATAAAAAGTAGAAATGGGTAAAAAGCTTTTACATTTACATATTACTGTATTTTGAGCTTGGCAGTTACTTCTCCTTTAAATCAGTGAACTGCTAATGCTAACCATATACTGTACATTAAACATCGGTACTGTTTTGAATTTACTGTAGATACAGTAGAGTACTTCCTATGCAAATGTTCGTTATGGACTGTACTATTTAACGACTTTTCAGTAAAGTTGCATTAACTGTTCTAAACCTGGTCTGAAGTTATTTAACTGGTTCATGACCGCCCCATAACAGATTTACTGGTACAGGGTGGCCGCTCTGTGCAGAATCACGTATATACAGTATATGGGATTCTGCACTTTCAGGTTTTGGGTGCGAGCCGATGTCCACTGGGACCCGCCAATAGTTGATTACTGACAGAATGACAGTCTGCCTATGCAAACAAGGCAGACTGTCATTCTGTGAGTACAGAAGACATGGATCCTGTGTTTCTGTGAAGCAGAAACACTGATCCATGTCTTTCAGTAGGAAAAGCACCTCCCCCACATTTAGTAAGCACTCATTAGGCACACATTTAACCCCTTGATCGCCCCTGATGTTAGCCCCTTACCTGACAGTGTCATTAGTACAGTTACAGGGCATAATGTTGGCACTGATCTCTGTATTAGTGTCACTGATCCCCAAAAAAGTGTCAGTTAGGTGTCCGATTTGTCCGCCGCAATATCACAGTCCTGCTATAAGTCGCTAATCGCTACTGTTACCAGTAAAAAAATATATATATACACCACTCACATTTTTGTAAATATTTTATTATATCTTTTCATGTAACAACACTGAAGAAATTACACTTTTCTACAATGTAGTGAGTGTACAGTTTGTATAACAACAGTGTAAATTTGCTGTCCCTCAAAACAACTCAACACACAGCCATTAATGTCTAAACCGCTGGAAACAAAAGTGAGTACACCCCTAAGTAAAAAATGGCCAAATTGGGCCCAAAGTGTCAATATTTTGTGTGGCCACCATTATTTAACAGCACTGCCTTAACCCTCTTGGGCATGGAGTTAACCAGAGCTTCACAGGTTGCCACTGGAGTCCTCTTCCACTCCTCCATGATGACTTCACGGAGCTGGTGGATGTTAGAGACCTTGCGCTCCTCCACCTTTCGTTTAAGGATGCCCCACAGATGCTCAATAGGGTTTAGGTCTGGAGACATGCTTGGCAGTCCATCACCTTTACCCTTCAGCTTCTTTAGCAAGGCAGTGGTCATCTTAGAGGTGTGTTTGGGGTCGTTATCATGTTGGAATACTGCCCTGCAGCCCAGTCCCTGAAGGGAGGGGATCATGCTCTGCTTCAGTATGTCACAGTACATGTTGGCATTCATGGTTCCCTCAATGAACTGTAGCTCCCCAGTGCCGGCAGCACTCATGCAGCCCCAGATCATGACACTCCCACCACCATGCTTGACTGTAGGCAAGACACACTTGTCTTTGTTCTCCTCACCTGGTTGCCGCCACACACGCTTGACACCATCTGAACCAAGTAAGTTTAATCCATGTCCTTATTCTTCTTGTCTTCAGCAAACTGTTTGCGACTTCCTTGTGCATCATCTTTAGAAGAGGCTTTGTTCTGGAACGACAGCCATGCAGACCAATTTGATGCAGTGTGCTGCGAAAATATGTATTCTGCAAAAATGCAAATGCTCAGATTTCCCTTTAATTGGTCAGTGGATAGCTGTGGTAAATTAAATTAACCATTTGCTTTCTCAACCAACCTCCCCCCCCAAGTCTTTACTCTCATTTTCCGACGGTTTCTATTGAGCCTGCTCTGGTTCTTTTTCTGCTTACTCTTACCTTCCTGTTTTCTAATCTCTGAGATGTAATGTCTTCTTCATCATATTGGAAAATTTGTTTGTATACACTTGACTCGGGGCAATAAAAGTGTTTTATACTGTTGTATCTTAATTCAGTCTAAAGTAGGTGAGGTGGTGCTATGTTGACAACCGATTTGCTATGTTCCTATTAGATGTTGCTACTTTCTTATTGGTTTGTGTATCAGCCTATTCTTACTGTACAACATTTCGTTACTGGATTTGCTCTGCCCTGTCTGGTGATAAAAATGATAAATAAAGCAGTGCTATATCGCAAAAAATGGCCTGGTCAGGAAGGGAGGTTAACCTTCCAGTCCAGAGCTGAAGTGGTTCAAGGGGTGATTGTTGGTCCTGACGTATTCAAAAGAACTTAGGTCAGCAAGGTACATGTGGGGTATGAAGCTCCGCTACTGCAAAGGTCTACTCAGCAAGACAAGCAGGAATTAGAACAAGCTACAATCAGTCCTGAAGCATGTTACCTGGTATAGGTGACAGGTTCCCTGGTAGCAAGGGGGTCAGTGATCTGGCTCCCTCCCCAGCAGTCTGTTTACAGTAGCAACCAGAGCCATACCCACATTACGGAGATCTATGACATAGTCACAAGGTATGAGAAGGAAGGAATTAAAGCATTTGTTACCCCAACACTTCACATTCCTGATAGGTGCTTGCTGTACCATATACTTGTATGAGAAAGTCTCCTGTTTTCGTTCTATTGCTTCCTTTTTGAGAAATCCCTGGTGTTTCTGCCAGTCCCTCTGCTTTCCCATTAAAAACTGACTACACTAAGCAGGAGAGCACAGCGTGGTCAGTTCTCTAGCTATGCTGGAAACCACGCCTTCTCTCCTCCAATGATCAGACTTGTCCTGACATGCCCCAGCTGAACAGCCATTCACTGTGAAGCTCAGTGTACTGCTGCTTCTCCTCCCTCCGATCGTTTGCAGCTGAGAACAGAGGGAATGTGATCACTTATAAGGAAAAAGGGAAAAAAGGTATTTATAATGTATTTTTAAACCTATACAAAAATGTTTTGCATTTCATTTCTATTTTAAACTGAATGTGTTGTTTTACAAGGTGATTGTTTACAATCACTTTAACTACGGCAGGACCCCATTCTGTTACTGGGAGTGAGATAACAGAGGTACGTTTAACTGGTGGAGAGCGCTCAGCAATGTCCCCCTTAAATCCAATGTACAGTATATCAGACAAAAGTGTGTAGTGACTCAGGACAGCATTTTTCAGAGCAACTCTGCCCTTTTATTACTGCGCACAGTGACATGGCTCATCTCTAAGTCGGAGAACTACCGTAATGTTTGATTTTCACATGACTGCAGACCCCGCCTGGTTCCAGGCATTGATGAGCGCATTCACGGCAAAAGATACCCCCACGTGCAGAGTGAGTAGCCCCGCCCACACGCCATTATACACTGTAGAGAGAGTCAAAAGGAAGCATGGCCTTGATAATGTTGTGGGATGTGTTTGGCTGCTTTAGAAGGGAGGTGGCTGTGAATAATACACTGAGAATGTATACATGTCTTGTTTCATGAGGTTTATGCAACATTAGGAAACAAAAGAGCAATAGGTAACAGCTCCTCCCGTACTACATTACCTTTCTGAATGGGACTAGTGGCAAAGTAATGAGAACTAAAGAGGAACTCCAGTCAAAAACAAAACAATTTTTCAATAAACATGACAGTAATTTAAAAAAATGCTACAAAGCTAAACTGCAGGCATACCATAAAGTCCTATTCAGATTGGTTTCATATGTTGCGGTATATTACCGCATGCGTGTTAATTTGTGGTATTTCACAGGTTAATGTACATCTCAACCCAATCACTAAAATCGTATATAAGTTTGAACATTTTTAAAGCAGAACTCCAGCAATTTTTTAATATGCGGTCTAAATAAATGTTAAACTGACACTACATGATATCCTCAAAGGAGAAGTATGGGAATGCAAAAATAGGTAGTACATGCTATTCTCATACCTGCATTGCATTTCTATTTTCCCCAGTCCTTTAGTTTTTGTAGAATAGTCTTTTGAAGATCCCAGAATCAGCCTCTAAAGGTTCTTTTTCAGTTTAAAAGTTTCCGGGGGGTGGACACAGCTCCACAATCCAGCCACTCCTTCACTACCTCCCTCTGGAGGACATGTGGGTGTGTTTGGTGAAGAGGTGCACACCCAGGCTGCTATCTAGAATGAGCACGTTCTTCACATGCCTCTGTTTCCATGGCAGTGTGCCCCCAGCTAAAACCCAGAATCAGAGACAGTGTGATACAAAAAGTGAAATCCTCACCT
Source organism: Aquarana catesbeiana (assembly GCF_042186555.1). Taxonomy (NCBI): domain Eukaryota; kingdom Metazoa; phylum Chordata; class Amphibia; order Anura; family Ranidae; genus Aquarana; species Aquarana catesbeiana. The sequence goes on from NC_133328.1 coordinate 81,127,811, forward strand.
TTTCCTGGCTGTTATCTGCAAGCTCTCCTCTGAGAGACTCCATTACCTCTCCCCTGGTCTTTGGTGTTCTTTCCTGTGTCCTCCGAATTCCCTCCCCCCTCTCCCCTCACTCATTCAAAGTCTGTATCAGCGTCTCCTCCAGCCGATGGGGGGGAGGGGGAGAGTCACTTCTCATGTCCAGCAATGAACACAGGTAATCTCTCTACACATAGCACTGCGTTATATCAGAACAGGAGACATGGTGAGGAACATAGTGACCTGTGCTCTGTGTCTGTTCTCTGAAATGTACACAGTGCTATGTGTAGAAGTCATACCTGTGTACAGTACATAGGAGACCGACACCTCCCCCACATCTAAAGTGACCCTCGATATGTCCCCAGAGTCTCCTTTATTGTACATACAAATCATCCCTCTGTCACTATATTCCTATGCAGTCCCATCATCCCCATCCCTGTACAGCAATGAATGGCACTGTACGGCATGTGATGACTCTGTATGGCATGTGATGGCACTGTATGGCATGTGATGACTCTGTACGACATGTGATGGCACTGTACGGCATGTGATGGTACTGTATGGCATGTGATGGCACTGTGCGGCATGTGATGGCACTGTACAACATGTAATGACACTGTACGGCATGTGATGACTCTGTATGGTATGTGATGTCTCTGTACGGCATGGGATGACTCTGTACGGCATGTGAAGGCACTGTACGGCATGTGATGGCACTGTACAACATCTAACAACACTGTACGGCATTTGATGACTCTGTATGGCATGTGATGGCACTGTACTGAATGTGATGGCACTGTGCGGCATGTGATCCTGTAATACTCTATTTACAATGAAGGAAACATTACTGCTATAGGGGTACCAGGTGATACACCAATTATGGGGGAACAAAGCTCTGTCCATGTCCAAGGAGCTCTGTGCTTCAGTATGAAAATACAAGTAGATGTGAATGGAAGGTTTCATTGTCTCATATAAAAATCCAGATAGTCAATAAAAGGATTCATTCACAATGTTAGCTCTGATTTTATTTCAGTTTACTATGCCGGTAATGCATGGAATGCCTGTGTCCTGTCACATCCATATGTGTATTCTGCTTTACAAATATATTGTTTTCACTCTAGTAGATAGTAATATGTAGAGGAGATTTACATACACAGCACTATCAGTGACTTCTCCTACCTTAGTCACTGAAGTGCTCTTATGTCTGCGACTCTTCTGACCATTGAGACATGCTGCGGGGAGGAGGGAGGAGGGAGGAGAGAGGGGGAGCAGCTACACTCTGTGAAGTCTCGGGAGTGAGCAGAGAGAGGACAATCAAGCAAAATTACAGGAAAGTGGGTGGATCCAGACTCCAGAGCCAGACCATTGTCGGTATGAAAGTATACAAAAGCCTGTAGCCCCTCCCACAGGTATTTAGCTTGATTTTAACAGAATGGGGGCACTTCTGAGAGGGCTGGGAAGATTTTTAGATATCAGCAGCTCACATAGAATAGATATAAGGAAAAAAAAAAGGAAACCCATACTTCTCTTTTAATAGCCCTGTAATCTATGTTTCCCAAACCTCTCTTTTTTCCCTCTCAATTTCATTTGTTTGGAACACGCTGTTTACATTTGTTGTAGTCATGTGCTCTACTCTATGCACACTACAAATCCCATAGTCCATAGTCCATAGTCCCTAATCCATTTTAGAAGCAAGCAAGAAAGGGTGGCTAGGTTCTTACATACAGTGGAACCCTGGAAAATGAATGTAGCCACCCTCTAACAGGAAATCAGATTACAGCAGCAAAAAAAGGAATTTGAAGAAGGTGGATTTTTACATACTTGAATAGATTTTTTTATAAACCCAAGTTTGGTGTCACTTTAAGTCTCAAGAGGTGTATATCAAGAATTGTTGTGTTTTCTTTAACCATTTCAGCCCCAGAAGAATTTACCCCCTTCCTGACCAGAGCACTTTTTGCAATTCGGCACTGCGTCGCTTTAACTGACAATTGCGCGGTCGTGCGATGTTGCTCCCAAACAAAATTGACGTCCTTTTTTCCCCACAAATAGAGCTTTCTTTTGGTGGTATTTGATCAGCTCTGCTGTTTTTATTTTTTGCGCTATAAACAAAAAAATAGCGACAATTTTGAAAAAAAACGCATTTTTTACATTTTTTGCTATAATAAATATCCCCAAAAAATATATAAAAAATCATTTTTTTTCCTTAGTTTAGGCCGATACGTATTCTTCTACATATTTTTGGTAAAAAAAAAAAAAAATCGCAGTAAGCGTTTATTCATTGGTTTGCGCAAAAGTTATAGCGTCTACAAAATAGGGGATAGATTTATAGCATTTTTATTCATTATTTTTTTTTTTTTACTAGTAATAGCGGTGATCAGCGATTTTTATTATGACTGCGACATTATGGAAGACACATCGGACAATTTTGACACATATTTGGGACCAAATATGTGATCAATGCTAAAAAATTGCATTGATTACTGTAAAAATGTCACTGGCAGTGAAGGGGTTAACCACTAGGTGGCGCTGTAGGGGTTAAGTGTGTCCTAGGGAGTGATTCTAACTGTGGGGGGGAGGGGCTGTGTATGACACATCACTGATCACCGCTCCCGATTACAGGGAGCGTGATCAGTGTCAGTGTCATTAGGCAGAACAGGGAGATGCTTGTTTACATTAGCATCTTCCCGTTCTTCCTCACCGTGAGATGATCGCGGGTATGCCCGAGGACACTGAGTCCACGGGACCCGCAATCCTGGTCACGGAGCTCCCGGCTGGCGTGCGCCCTTGAGCCGCCTCTTAAAGAGCAACGTACAGGTACGTTAATCTACCTGTACGTGCCCTTCTGCTACAGTATATCTGCGTGAGGCGATCGGGCAGCGGTTAAATTTATATTAAAGTAAAAAAAAAAAGAAAATAACAAACATGTTATACGTACCTGTTCTGAGCAGTGGTTTTACACAGAACAGCCCCGATCCTCCTCTTCTCGGGTCCCTTGCCGGCGCTCCTGGTCCCTCCCTCCTGCCAAGTGCTCCCAGAGCAAGCATCTTACTATGGGGGCTCCCAAGCAGTGGCTCTGCATGTCTATTCACACATAGAGCTGAGGCCTAGCACCGCCCCCTCTCTCCCCTTATTGGTTCACTGGCTGTGACTGACAGCATTGGCTGCCGCTGCTGTTAGCCGATGAGGAGGGAGATGTCCTGTGGCATGTGTCTCGTGCACATCGCTGGAGGAAGATCGGGCTCAGGTAAGTATAAGTGGGGGGGGGGGCTGGGGGGAGCTGCTACACAGAGAAGGTTTTTTACCTTCATGCATAAAATGCATGAAGGTAAAAAAACCTTGAGCCTTTACAAACACTTTACACATTTACCATTTCATTGAGGCCATATAGTATAGCTATTGCTATACTTTCAGTGCTGGGAATATGAGTGCTGCAACTCTTATGCCCCGTACACACGGTCGGATTTTCCAACGGTAAATGTGTGATAGGACCTTGTTGTCGGAAATTCCGACCGTGTGTAGGCTTCATCACACATTTTCCATCGGATTTTCCGACACACAAAGTTTGAGAGCAGGATATAAAATTTTAAAATTTAAAATTCCGATCGTGTGTACACAAATCCGATGGACAAAGTGCCACGCATGCTCAGAATAAATAAAGAGATGAAAGCTATTGGCCACTGCCCCGTTTATAGTCCCGACGTACGTGTTTTACGTCACCGCGTTCAGAACGATTGGATTTTCCGACAACTTTGTGTGACCGTGTGTATGCAAGACAAGTTTGAGCCAACATCCGTTGGAAAAAATCCTAGGATTTTGTTGTCGGAATGTCCGAACAAAGTCCGACCGTGTGTACGGGGCATTAGTGCCGGCTCACACTGTAGCTATGTCAGACATCGCATGTGACTCGCACCGCACTGCTGTGCAGATCACATGCAATGCAAATTCAGCCATACAGATTGTATGGCTGAATTCGCATCGCATTCGGGCCAAAATCGTGCAGGACAATTTTTTTTGTCTGTCCCTGAATTGGATTGGAGTGTGAACACCCATGCGATCCAATTCCTGTCTGAATTCACAGTTCGCACTGCGATATGCTAACTGATCTGCAGGTCTCATTAACTTTGTATTGACAAAGGGTCATTCACCTGGGTATACTGATCCGTACACCATTGCATTGGACTTGGATGTGGCAGGTCAGATAGGCACACGGCTGTCATTGGTTTCAGCAGGCTGACTGCACAGAACACCTGTGCATCTCAGGTGTTTGAAGATGGCCCTCCGCACGGGTGTACAGATTGATACAGTATCCTATGTGAATGAGGCCTTATGCCTGGTACACATGATGAGATTATCAGATGAATAATCATCCGTTTTTTTTTTTTGCATGCTAATCTCATATCAAAAATTCTCAAACGACAGAACAAAAATGTAGAAGTGATGTAATGTGTTGTAGTGTAATTGTATTGCATTTTCAGACACAAACTGTGCTGAAGTGAAAATCGTACATACTGGGATCGTACGAGAAAACTTTTTCGTGCTTGTCCCATCAGGTAATATCAGATGAACTGTCGTGCTCTTGAAAGCTGTGGACTAACAACCAGATTATCGTAAGATTGCTTCGAAAGTGGTATTTTCAATCCGACTTTCTGATTACGTGTACGGGCTTTTAGGCTGCTTTCACATGGGTGTCATCCGTTCAGTCACTTTTTTGTTAAGAAAAAAAACTGTTAATAACTGATTCAGATTATATCAGTTTGCACATCCTTCTTTAGTTCAGCTTTCATCAGTCTACATCTGTTTTTGCATCCATGTTATTTTTAGGTGTTGCAGAAACCAATCAGAGATGACAGTTATGTAGCACTGACCCCCGAAGGAGCTGCTGATATTTGATTGGGCCTGTACTCTGCTCCTACACCCCCAATAACTTGGCTCAACCCGCTTGACACAGCTGTGGTGCAGTTTTAGTGTGAAGTTAAACAACAATAAAAGACAACCCCACAATGTACAATATACAATACAATGTACCTTTACCAGTACCTAGGTATCCGTCACTCCACCTGTAGGGTAATGGACAACACTTCACACCAATTACAATTAGCCAGAATATGACTTTACTGAAACTGGTAGAAAAAGATAATTACAATAACTACACTGCCACACCAACGTAATGTGACAGTGTGATAAGTATCCACAATTTGTTAACAATATATAACTTCCTTGAGTGACCCTTTATTGCGTATCTCCAAGTGGGACCAGTTCTCAGTGTGACAATACCTCAACTCTGGGCACCTTCCCACTTCCAGCACGCCAAGGTAACCACAGGAATGCAAAGTTATCAGTACAGTGCAATACAATTACTAGGGAGCTCCCCCTACTTTATGATGCAGTCCCTCTTAATACTCATAGAATGCAAGGCCTTGCAATAAGAGATGCAGTCTTTAGTCTTCTGTCTTCTGCTAGCTATTTGTGTTGTAGTAACTGTAATCCACACAGTTGAACAAACAAGGATTATTGTAGGGTGAGTGTTAGAACTGTACTTGCCATGCAGCACACAACTGCCTTGGGTGTAATTGGTTCTGAACCACACAGTGTCAGTAATCAATGGAATGTAGGCTCAAGGCCTGTTTAAACTCAGTCCTTTAGATACAATCTCCTCTGTGGGACTACAGGTCCCAGCAACACCGTGTTTAGAGTCTAAGTGTGAAAAGGTGCCTTAGTAACTATTGGCGGCAGCCCTCTCACCCAAACAGGCCTGGAGAATAGAACAGCTCCGCTCTCGCTCTGGTTGTCTCAATCTTGCTTTCCGCCAGCCGGCGCCATCACACTGCTCTGTTCCGAGAGATAAACCGAGATCTTCTGATGGCTCCGACAGATGCCTCTGGATCCTTCCTGATCCGGTTACACAGTCCTTCCAGCACACAGGTGTAGAACAGAGTCGCTGGCTGTTCCGCTCCGCAGTTGGTGTAGGCCGCGCTCTCTGGAAACCTCCTCACAGGTCCTTGCAGGCAGGCCAGGCATCTAGAAGAGACCCAAGATGGCCGCACGGGGTCCTTTTATAACCTACCCAGCATGCAGTTCAGTCTCTTGGTGCTCATGGGTAGGTCACTTGGCATTGTGGGTAGGCAAGTTCTTGTATAATAAGAAAAAAATAAATGCAGCGCTAAATAAAGTGAGAACAGAGGAGTGGGTAAGTTCTTGTATAATGTAATGTAAACAAACAGTCACTTCCTGTAACATTTCTGCCAAATACCCATTCATAACACTGTCTATGGTTTTGCATTATATGGCATTAGGAAACAAAAATGTCAGCGCTACAGTTATACAAACAAAAAAATGTTTCTTGCCTAAAATGAACATACACAGGACAGATGTAATGGGATGGCATCCGTTTACTTACATTTAGTCCCTTTTCCGTTTCAACAGATCTGGACGTTGGCTGTTCCGTTTAAAGGAAACTGAACCTAATGACGCGGATGTAAATAGATTATCAATTGATGGATGAAAAATGAACAGAAGGAATGTTTGGGGAGGAGGAACTTGCCTGGCCTGCACAGAATCCTGACCTCAACCCGATAGAACACCTTTGGGATGAATTAGAGCTGAGACTGCGAGCCAGGTCTTCTCATCCAACATCAGAGCTTGACCTCACAAATGCACTTCTGGAAGAATGGTCAAACATTCCCATAGACACACTCCTAAACCTTGTGGACAGCCTTCCCAGAAGAGTTTAAGCTGTTATAGCTGCAAAGGGTGGGCCAACTAAATATTGAATCCTACGGACGAAGACTGGGATGCCATTAAAGTTCATGTGCGTGTAAAGGCAGGCGTCCCAATACTTTTGGCAATATAGTGTATATTATGTTTACTTGTGTTAAACATTTTTTTTTTTTTTACATTTCTTCAATTACTTCCTGGTTTCTATGCCTAGGCAAATGATGTCATACACCCCAGTAGTCTTCAGGAGGGGAGCAGAGGTTTTCTCAGCTAAGCGCATCCTACTGCATGCATGCCTGAGCTAAGGGCAGATGGATTCCAGGAAATAAATGCTACGTGAATCTTCTGCCCTTTCTCAAGATGGCTGTGGCTAGAAATGCTGGGGGGGTTCAAAGTGATTTCTCAGCGACATAACGCATTGAGACATGGACGGATAGGTGAGTTCGCTTTAAATATTAAAAATGAATTACGTATTGTTTTTGGTTTGTGGGGCTCAGATTCAGTGCAGTTCCGCTGTCAGTGTCACTTTAAGGTCCTTGTAGGCAGGCCTCCAGAAGAGACCCAAGATGGCTGTGCGGGGTCCTTTTATAACCTACCCAACATGCAGTTCAGTCTCTTGGTGCTCATCGGTAAATCACTTGGCATTGTGGGGAGGCAAGTTCTTGTATAATGTAAACAAACAGTCACTTCCTGTAACATTTCTCCATGTTCTTGAAATAGAAAAAATAAATCAAGTCCATTTCCCGTTTAAGCCACTAGATGGTGCCAAATACTCATTCATAACACTGTCTATTGTTTTGCATTATATGTCATCAGGAAACAAATATATCAGCGCTACACACTCCCCCTGCTTTGAGTCTTTGGTCCCCAAAGATATTTAGAATCTTATTACTATTACACATTTTTCAATTGCATAATACTGACAGAGGAGCCTCCCACCAATTTTCATATGATAGGAGACTGTTCTGTGTACCCACAGCTGACATTATGGTGTCTGGTACAGATGTGTCAAGGGGTGAGATGGGGTTGAGTCTTTCTGAATCAGCAGTAGAAGGACCAGGCATTTCAGAATTTCTTCTGGCAGTAAATTGAGTCCCTTCAGAGCATTCACCCAAGGTGTCATAAGGTTAGTCATTTTGGCGGGTGAATTACCCTCTTCACTCTGTGCTTTTGGCGTCTAAGACAAACTGGCGTTTTCTTCAATTCCTTCACTCCCCTGTACATCCACTTCCGCCTCTTGTATTCCAGATTCAACACCAGCACTAGGATCCTCTGGGTCTGTTTCCAACAGAAGAGCTTGAGACTCCTCTAAGTCTTTTGTTGATCTGTGTTGAGGTACAAACTCAGGGGCCTCTGGTCAAAGGATTCTGTTATCCTCTCCTCCTGTGTGAAATGAAAAGTCTGCTTCAGTTTCTGACATTTCAGGTGACCACAGCCAGCTTATTTCCATTTCTTCTCCCTCACCATTTTCAGTGACTGAGGGTCCAGGCTGAGACCTAGTTACTGGTCGGTGTACAGCAGTAGATGTAGAGGGTAGCCCCCCTGTGGGGTAATCCTGACTGCTTCTGTGAAGGGTTGAAGGTGGTTCCGATGCCAGGTCTTTAGTGGTCCAGTGCTTCCTTCTGGTCTGATTTCATACACGGGGAGTCCTGGAAGTTGTCTGCATACAACATATGGCTGCGACTTCCAGTGATCAGCCAACTTATGTTTGCCTGGGATGGTCAGATTTCTTAATAGGACTCGGTCACCGGGTTGTAGACCCTGAACCCGTACCTTGAGGTTGAAGTTCCTCTTGTTTCTACTTCCTCTGTTATCTGACGTGGCTTGAGCTTTTTCGTATACAGTCTTCAGACTCCTCCTCAACCTATCTACATACCCTTGATGAGAGGTTTCTGAGGTATGATCCAGGCTAGTTCGGAAGGCTAGGTCTATTAGCAGTCTGGCTTCTCGCCCAAACATCAACATCAACTGGTAGGGTGAATATCCTGTAGCATCACTCTTGGTGCTATTTTAGGCATGCACCAATGCAGTGATGTGTCTGCTCCAATGCGGCTTTTGTTCAGAGGTCAAGGTCCCCAACATGTTGAGAAGAGTTCTGTTAAACCTCTCCGGTTGGGGGTCTCATTGTGGGTGATAGGGAGTAGTTCTAAACTTCTGGATACCTAGTAGATCCAACAGACTTCTGATCAGAGTACTCTCAAAGTCCCTCCCCTGGGACGGGGGTAAACCATAGTGGACGAAGAACTTTTCCACTAGAATCTTTGCCACTTTGGCTGCTTGTTGGTCTTTAGCAGGGAATGCCTGAGCATAACGGGTGAAGTGATCGGTGACTACTAAGATATTTTCTTGTCCACTCAGGTCGGATTCCAAACACAGGAAGTCTATGCAGACCAGATCCATTGGCCCTTGGCTCTCTAAGTGGCCCATTGGGGCAGCTCGCTGGGGTAAGGTCTTCCTCTGTATGCACCTGAGGCAACGAGGCTTGAAATGAGAAGATCTGGATGCCGCACACCGGATGAGGTAGAAAACTTGTCTTTATTAGAAAGATGGGATCATCAAAAATACAAGACCATCATGCAGAAAGTACAGGATTAGCTGACGTGTTTCGCACTCGGAGCTGAGTGCTTACTCATAGCTAGCAAATATTAAAAAGACTGACTCTTATATAACTCAAGAGGATACCACATGACCACCTAATTAAGCAAAAAATAGGTCTCAGCTGAAAGCCGATTTAATGAGGTCTCAGCATCTGCTGACCAATCAGTATACTATCCAATAAAAAATCCTTCAAAACAATGACATTTAAATCAATAAGAAAAAAATGTGAGCATGGATATGTGTTTATGTGTATATTCACGAAAGATGATGTGTATCCTTCCTTTATATATTTTTGTGTATTAATTAGTTTGTTTCTATTATTATAATTGTGTATATAATAGTACGTGAAGGAATATTAATATAGAAAAGTTTAAAATGGAATGTGAAAATATAATGTTATGTGAACAAAGTGCAAGGGATGTGAAAACATGAAAAAATGTATGCATATATATATATGTATATATATAAAGTGAAAAAAGAGAAAAGAAAAAGTATATATGAACAAATGATGTGTGCGGTAAGTGTATGTAAAATGTGCATGATCATGATGATATGTGTATATTGCATTAGAAAAGTGAATATTCCAATGGGTAATCACATGTAACAATAAATGTGACACGAAACAAAAATCGTGTGGTCAATAACGAAGATGTGAAATGCCATTGGTATTGAGAAATATAAATAAACTAAGATACAATGAACCGCCAAACAAATAAAATCACATGTGTATATATGTGTAGTGTGTATAATAAAAAGATTTGTCCAAGAATTATGTAAAAAATAATAAATAAATGAAGTTTAACTCAGCTAAAGTGATGTCCTGGTGCTTGTGTCTGCCGACCGCGGTAATTGATGATAAGACGAGGTCGGTCTATGTATGGGAATGTCAGAAGAGTTGAGGATAAAAAACTCTCAACAATGTGCCGGACTAGTTAAGGTGAAGTTCTCAACAATATGGCATGGAGTATCAGGTAGTGAACCCGGCTGCAAGCGGGGTGTGTATGAGACTCTATAATATTGAGAATGAACGGCGGGATTCAAAGCCATGGAATCCCGCCGATCTGAGTTACCACGATCTGGTCAAATGTTGTTAAAAATAGTGATGATGTATGCGGGGTCCCGGTGGACAACCATATGGCATACAGTCTTAAATAATGAACCCGGCTGCAAGCGGGATGTGTATGAGACTTTGAAAAAGAACGGCGGGCTTCAAAGAAATGGAATCCCGCCGATCAGAGTCACACGAAATGGTCAAATGTAGTTATAAAAATAATGATGGTATGTGCGGCGTCCCAGCCCGTTGCCCGAGGATGGAACATCACAAAAAACAAGTGAAACCCTGCAGACCAGACAAGAGTAATGCTAGACTGGGATGGTAGACTCCATCTAATATGGAAATTAACTTAAAGTATGATAATGAATAGCCGGTCCCGGGTGCCTCGTGTAAAGATATGTCTTTATATGTGAAAGTCAGCAAATGCCGAGACCACCAAATAACTAGCCGTGTTGTTATCTATGTTAAATAATACATATTATAAACCTACTGAAACAATGCTCATATGTAAATACCGTCAAATAAAACAATTAAAAACAAGCACATAATGGGTCGAAGTGAATCCAATCTAAAAAGATGATAAAACATGTGTCATTATGCTGAGCGCTACAATGAAACAAATTACATGTTCATATTATGACATTGGACCAGCAAAACGAATACTAAACACCAACAATATAATATATGCAAGCTTATATGCATGGATATAAATTCCGTATGTCTAAATAATAATCCCAAGGTATCTATATAAGTATAAGCCACAATGTGTACAAAAATGTAAAAAAAGTGTATATATTTACATAAAAACTTTATATATATATATTGGATAATTCCTACACTACTGAAAAAATATATGAAAAATAAGAGCGAATAAAAGATGAATGAAAGCAAAAAATGAAATAAAAATTAAATTGTAAATGTTGATAATGCGATCATAAAAATAATTATCAAAAAATAATAAGAATAAAAGTAAAAATAATAACACAAAAATGTGTGTGGAAAAGTAAAACTCTTATTCTTAATATTGTCGTAGTACACATCCAAGAGTAAAGCAAACATACTATTTAGTCAAATGTATATCACATTTAAACAAAATGGATGTCGCAAGGCAATATTAAGAATATTTTTACATACATCTACTACTGACCATGATTTATTGAAAATTCTTGCTCCACCATGATTTGTGTAACAGGTGTGTTGAGCAGGGGTCCATATCAAGCATATGAACCAATCAAGGTAGTGAAATATTTTCTACTTGTATGTGAGATTAGATATGTCTGTGTATGGACCTCAATGGTCGGTAGATGGAAAAACCCATATCATGGCACCGTCTGACTGGAGTATGGGACAAGAGAAGTGAAGAATGACTGAGAAAATGTAAAAAATGAAAAATTATGGATAATTGTGATAATGCTTGTGTTATATATATATCTAAGCAGTGTATTTAGACAATTACTCATAAAAATAAGAAACATCCCATTCAAAATTGAGGCCCAGGGGAATTCTCGTGTTTAAAGAGAATATCCAATATACTTCACGTTTGCAAAGTAATTGGAACCTGTCTCCTCCTCTGGTAGGGGTTACAACCTTTTCTATACCCTGAATATAGAGACTTGATACGTCCTTTTGGTGTACAAAGATCCAGTGGTTTGCCACGTTAGTTAATCTATCCTTTTCAATGTCATATAGGTGGTCATATAGACGGTCTCTAAGGCGGCGTGTTGTCCGCCCGACATACTGGATCTGGCAAATGTCGCAAGTGATCACATATATTATAAACTGAGTGTTGCAGTTTATGAAAGAAGTAATGTTGAAAACTTTGCCATTTGTGCAAGATTGAACTTGCTTGCCCTTTTTTATGTGATTACAGTAGTTGCATCCCTTTTTACCACATTTGTAGTTACCCTTAAAATTTAACCAGTTAGCTTTCGTTTGTTCAGATGCCACTAAACTGGGTGAAAGGGAACTCCCCAGGGTAGGTGCCCTGCGGGAGACCACTTTAATGCCCTTGGAAAGTATGTTCTTATATGCAGCGTCATTATACAAGATTGGAAGATATTTAGTGACTATTTTCCTTATTTGGTTAAATTCTGCACTGCATGGTGTAGAAAATACTGGAGTGGTAATAGAGGGGAGACTGGTATGAGGTTTATCTTGTAATAGTGTTTGTCTGGGGATAGCGCTCACTCTATTGAGTGCTCTGTTAACTAAGGCTGTACCATATCCCCGATCTTTAAACCGCTGGGCCATGTGGTGTGCTTCTCTGTGGAAGTTTTCAGGGGTACTACATAAGCATTTGAGCCTCAAAAATTGTCCATACGGTACACCTCGTATGGTATGTTTGGGATGTGCTGAGTCTGCTCTAAGGAGAGCATTCCCCGCAGTAGGTTTCCTATATAGGGTAGTGTGGATGGAGTTGCCTGTACCAGTAAGTTTAACATCTAAGAATTCAATGCTGTGAGGTTGTAGAATACCTGTAAATTTCACCTGAAATTTCACCTAAATTGCACCTGAGGCAGAAATGACAGTAGCTCTCCACTTCGGTTCTCATGTAGGGCCAGTAGAACCTGTCCCTTACCAGCTGGAGAGTCCTTTCTGATCCCAGATGGCCACGGTGGTCATGCAAGGCCACTTCTCTTCAGGATCTTCAGAGGGGCCCCTTCGGTAGACCACCCCTTTGTTGCAGCTGCAACCGATCCCACTCTTTATGTAGTGTGCGAGCTTCCTTCTCTTGAGAAGTAAATCAGGGTGTTGACCCCCCAAGGCCTTTAATACCAAGCTACAGAGTGGATCTTCCCGTTGATCTCTCCGGAGGTCCTTCCTAGATAGCTTGGGTAGACCCTTCTCTATGATCTGAGTGACCTTGCAGTAGCATTTAGGCAACCCTGCGTCAGACACTCCGACTTCTTCAGCCCTGGCTCCCCTTTTTTTTGCTGTTCTGCCCCTTCACAAAGAGCTCTTACTCCTTCCGGGGTAAGCTGGGTCCATGCTTCTGAGTGGCCTGAGGGCAGTTGGGCCTTCTTGAAAGTGCATCTGCATCTCGGTTTCCAACTCCTGGTCAGTATTTCAGGCTGAAGGTAAATCCCGAGAGTGCAGCCAACCATCTGTGGCCTGTGGCGTCTAATTTTGCTGTAGTGAGCAAGTATGTGAGAGGGTTGTTGTCCGTCTTGACCACGAACTCTGCACCATACAGGTAATCTTTTAGCTTGTCCACCACAGCCCACTTCAAGGCCAGAAATTCAAGTTTGAGAGTGGGGTAGTTCCTCTCAGCAGGGACTAGACTTCGGCCCACATAGGCAATGGGCCTTAGATGCCCGTCATGTTCTTGGTAGAGCACTCCGCCCAGCCCGTCTTAGCTGGCATCCATGTGCAATGGATGGGTTTGGTAGGGTCTGCATAGGCTAAGACCGGAGCAGTGGTAAGGCTCCACTTCAGCTGTCTGAAGGTCTCTTCGCATTGTGGGCTCCACTGGTCCTGGATGGACTCTTTCTTCCTCCTGGGCCCCTCTTTTGGTTTCCCTGAGTCAGGACCCGTTTCCTCCTGATTCTTTAATAGCTCAGTGAGTGGGTGGGCTATCTTGGCAAACCCTTCTACAAACCTCCGATAGTATGAACAAAAACCTAAGAAGGATCTAAGTTTGGTCACATTCGTGGGTCTGGGCCAAGAGGTGACGGGTTCTAGTTTCTTAGGGTCCATTGCCACTCCTTCTGCAGACACGATGTGTCCTAAGTAGTTTACTGAGGGTTGGTAGAACTGGCACTTCTCCATTGAGAGCTTTAGGCCATCATGGAGTCTCTTCAGGACTTTCTCCAGGCGCTCTTCATGCTCTTCTAGTGTTCAACCAAACACTATGATATCATCCAAATACACCAGCACCTCAATCAAGTTCATGTCGCCCACAGTCTTCTCCATCAATCTCTGGAAAGTTGCCGGGGCTCCAGACAGGCCTTGTGGGATCTGGTTGAATTCAAAGAATCCTACAGGGGTAATGAAAGCGGTCTTCTCCCTATCTCCGGGACACATGGGGATCTGGTAATATCCACTTTGCAGATCCAGCACGCTGAACCACTTCGCCCCTGACAGGCTCTGTAAAGCATCTTCTATCCGAGGAGTGGTATATTGGTCGGGAATGATCCTTCGGTTCAGGGTCCTGTAGTCGATAACCGTTATGACCCATTTTTCTTCCTCACTACCACTATTGGGGAGGCATATGGACTCTCTGATAATTCCTGTCCTCTGTTCTCTCAGGTCCTCAAGATCTCCCAGCATGGGCGTCCGCAGGTAGGGGCAAGGGGGGTCAAGTGCCCCCCCTTGGAATTAGGGATCGGATCGGCACATTCAGCACAGTATCGTCGCTATGGGGGTGCGGGCAGCCAGCGGGGTGACACAATCAAGGTGCTGTCAAGCCCCCCCATCAGTGTAGTCTGACTGTGGGCTCTTTTCCCTGCTCAGTCCAGCAGAGAACTCAGCGGCACTGTGCCAGGAGAAAGGTGAGCTGTGGGCTGTCAGAGGTTTCCCCTGCTCACCCCCCCTTCTCCTGTCAGGGAGAAGAGACGGTGGCTCTCACCAGGTTCCCCGCCCAGCTTCCTGCCCTATACGTTCCTTCCCCATTTGCCATAACTGAGGGCCATTCAAAGGAGACTAGGAGAGCATCATGGGACATGTAGTCCCAAAGATTGGCGGCCCCATTTTCCACAGGAAGGAGGCTACAGCTCGATCAAGAGAGAGATTGAGAGACTACAGCCTGGAAAAAAGCTGAGGGAGTGAGTGCTAGAGGACAAAGAAAAAGGCGTGTGTTAGGCGGAAGCCAGAGAGAGCCACGCTGCCCAGTGTCACCAGAGAGAGAGAGCCACGCTACCCAGCGCCACCAGTGAGAGAGCCACGCTACCCAGCGCCACCAGTGAGAGAGCCACGCTACCCAGCGCCAGAGAGACAGCCACGCTACCCAGCGCCAGAGAGAGAGCCATGCTACCTAGCGCCACCAGAGAGAGAGCCACGCTACCCAGCACCAGCAGAGAGAGCCACGCTACCCAGTGCCAGAGAGAGAGCCATGCTACCCAGCGCCACCAGAGAGAGCCACGCTGCCCAGCACCACCAGAGACAGACAGACTGAGCCACTGCCAGGGTACAGACATGCTACACTACTGACCAGAATCGTCCTGGGGGGAACCCAGAGTGAGTGATTGTCCAGCCGGAGGGATCACTGATGTAGTTTCGCTGGGTCTGGTAAGAGGGCCTGTCGGCCATTATCCATTACTTATCCTAGGGACTGTATTACGCCTGCAGTCTTTGACCATGACAATGTGATAATGACATTGTCGAAAAGGGGCAGCGCATGGGTGACCCTAAAATGATGCCCCCTTCTGAAAAAAGTTCTGCGGATGCCCATGTCTCCCAGTGGAATCCATCTGACCCTCTCTCAGAAAGTCTTCTTCCAACCGAATCTTGCGTTCAGCACTCCTTGCAAGCCCCACATCAAACTCACTTTTTGAGAAAGCAATTTTCCATCTCAGGTTTTTGGCCCTCTCCATGCAAGCAGGGGTAAGAGGTGTGTTCCTCAGGTAAAATTCTTCCAGAGAATTCTCCCCCTCCTTTCCTTCCACAATACCACTTGGTGAGACTGGGGTTGCTTGAGTCACCTGTCCCAGCAGCACTCTAGCTGGCATCGTCACAGGTGAGGCTGTTGTGTTTCGCACACTGACTGAGACTTTCCCTCTGTTTCTCTTAAGTGCCTTGGTTGACAGCACTTCTGGGATTATTTCCAGACCTGTATCTTCCTTCTGGCTGTCCATCTCAAGGATGATGAATGGGCCAGGTTGTCTCCAACTCAGTTTGACCGAAGCTTTTAGACAGACTACCTCTCCCGGTTGTACCACTTTTTCACTCCTGTCTAGTCGCCAGATTTTTCCCACTCCTTCTGGTGGGGCCTTCTGCTCCTGTACTAGATCCTTATACACCTGTATTAGCATAGGGTGCACACTCGTGGCTGGGGTGCTCTTCTCCTGCACAAGTGGTGTTAGAAGTCTTCGGACCAGGTCAGTGTTGGTCCCAATGATGAGGGAACTTCTATCAGCCCCTGGAGGGCGAGGACACACCACTGCCAAGGTATCAAAGGTTTCGGCCTTTCCCACCACACTCGGGTTGAAGGCAAGCTTGATGGGTAGGTAGCTGTCGTAAGGGAAATTCTGGGTCCCTAGGCCCCATATCTCCAATTCCTCCAGCTTCTGCAGTGGCAGGTGTTTGAGATGTTTCTCATAGAAGTCTCTGTATAACAAAGTCACTTGGGCTCCAGTATCCAACAGGGCTTTAGTGTAGATCCCTTCTACTTGGATGGGGACAATTGGGGAAGGTCCCACTAGCTTGGGAGGGAATTCATGGGGAGTGGCACGGTTGGCCTGTTTGGTGGCTTGTACCTTCACACTTGGCTTCCGTGGACTTCCCTTTTTTTGCTTTGGCTTAGCTGTGGTCCCAGGGGTCTGGTGTGTATGGGTTGGTTTGGAGTTGGCTATTGTAATACTTCCTCACTGGGGCCCTCTGAAGTTTTCCGCTGGCTTTAAGCGTTTTTTTCTGCAATTTCAGCTTTCACATAGTTGCCAACATTGAAGAAAAAAAACGTGGGACACTTTTTTGGCTGCAGGCGGAGCCGTGCAATAATTAGGGTGTGGGGCATTCGTTTGTAGGCGTGGCTTAGAAAAATTTCTAAGTGTGGTGCGCGAAAATGGGTGTGGCTTACGTGAAAAGTGGGCG
The DNA here is from genome assembly GCF_042186555.1 of Aquarana catesbeiana. Classification (NCBI taxonomy): domain Eukaryota; kingdom Metazoa; phylum Chordata; class Amphibia; order Anura; family Ranidae; genus Aquarana; species Aquarana catesbeiana. The sequence goes on from NC_133328.1 coordinate 81,144,939, forward strand.
TGGCTTACGTGAAAGTGGGTGCGGCTTACGTGAAAGTGGGCATGGCTTACATGAAGTGGGTGTGGTTTAAATGGGCGTGGCTCAAGAGGGTGTGGTTAGAGTCTGAGATGAATGAGGGATGGAGAGGGAAAGGGGGAGAGGGGAATGACGGGACAGCAGCCCCACATCCTACACAATAGAAATATGTGTATTCTAGAAAGTTTAACAATCAGCAGATAAAGATACTCCAAACGCCTGGTGTTAACGCTTCAATCATCCCGGCACCATGGTTGTTATGGTGTCAGGATGATTGAAGCGCATTATTTCTATTATTACATTGTAATATAAAATTAAATCATTCAACTCAACATAATGCCGAATCAGTGGGATCCCTGAGCGTGTCACTAGCCACATCGCCTGCCACCAGCAGAGTCTGTCCTTGCATCAGGTGCCCCCCGGCAGAGTCTGTCCTTGCATCAGGTGCCCCCGGCAGAGTCTGTCCTTGCATCAGGTGCCCCCAGCAGAGTCTGTCCTTGCATCAGGTGCCACCAGCAGAGTCTGTCCTTGCATCAGGTGCCCCGCCAGAGTCTGTCCTTGCATCAGGTGCCCCCGCCAGAGTCTGTCCTTGCATCAGGTGCCCCCCCCAGAGTCTGTATAGACCCCCTCAGTGCAGACCCCCTCCATCAGTGCAGATCCCCTCCATCAGTGCAGACCCCCTCCTGCAGGATGTATAAATAGTACTGAGCCACGCAGTTTCGCTTGCTGAGCTTCAAGTTTCAGATAGCTTATGAAGCAGGCCCTTTTAAGCTCTCTGCGATCCTCTGTTTCTTGTGCACCTCAGGAATCTCCCATTCATCCAGGGCTTGTGTGGTCTGTTCCAACCATTCTTCAAAGTTGCCTTCCTTGGGGGGTACGGGCTGTCTTCCAGAGAAAATGTTGAGTTTCTGGTATGCATTTCCAGGGTATGTGAGGTTTCCCTTCTGGCATTTTGCCACAATGTTCCCTATGGCTGTAAAGAGCTCTGGTTCAACTGTGGTTAGACATGAGCTGGAGGGAACTTTTGCTTTGACCGATTTTACCTGTGTGGAGCTGGTAGGGCTTTCACCTGGTCTCTCCCGGTGTGTCAGGCAAAATTTGACTCTGTCAGACAGTTTCACACTGGTACCTTGGAAATTTTCAGAGACACCTTTCCTCCACTCTAGTAGTGCATGGGTGCGAGAGGTCCCATAATCTGGTCTCACAGCTATCACCCAGGCTTTTTTATCTGGGGACAATGTCTGCACAACTTCTTTAACATGTATTACTTCCCAGTCTTCCCCTGGTAGTTCAATTTCCACGCTCACTTCTGAGTGAGCACCTTCTGCTTTGCACCACTGGACCACTGTGATGGGGTCCATACTGGCGCCAAGGGGTGGGTTTGCTTACAGAGTAACAGATATCCCGGATGAGCCCCCACAAGTAGCACAGACCCCCGAAGGAGCTGCGGATATTTGATTGGGCCTGTACTCTGCTCCTACACCCCCAATAACTTGGCTCAACACGCTTGACACAGCTGTGGTGCAGTTTTAGTGTGAAGTTAAACAACAATAAAAGACAACCCCACAATGTACAATATACAATACAATGCACCTTTACCAGTATCTGGGTATCCGTTACTCCACCTGTAGGGTAATGGACAACACTTCACACCAGCTGCAATTAACCAGAATATGACTCTACTGAAACTGGTAGAAAAAGATAATTACAATAACTACACTGCCACACCAACGTAATATGACAGTGATAAGTATCAACAATTTGTTAACAATTTGTTAACAATATATTATATTATTATATTATATTATTGCGTATCTCCAAGTGGGACCAGTTCTCAGTGTGACAACACCTCAACTCTGGGCACCTTCCCACTTCCAGCACGCCAAGGTAACCACAGGAATGCAAAGTTATCAGTACAGTGCAATACAATTACTAGGGAGCTCCCCCTACTTTATGATGCAGTCCCTCTTAATACTCATAGAATGCAAGGCCTTGCAATAAGAGATGCAGTCTTTAGTCTTCTGTCTTCTGCTAGCTATTTGTGTTGTAGTAACTGTAATCCACACAGTTGAACAACACAAAAATTATTGTAGGGTGAGTGTTTGAACTGTACATGCCATGCAGCACACTTACAACTGCCTTGGGTGTAATTGGTTCTGAACCACACAGTGTCAGTAATCAATGGAATGTAGGCTCAAGGCCTGTTTAAACTCAGTCCTTTAGATAAGATCTCCTCTGTGGTACTATAGGTCCCAGCAACACCGTGTTTAGAGTCTAAGTGTGAAAAGGTGCCTTAGTAACTATGGGCGGCAGCCCTCTCACCCAAACAGGCCTGGAGAATAGAACAGCTCCGCTCTGGTTGTCTCAATCTTGCTTCCCGCCAGCCGGCGCCATCACACCGCTCCGTTTTCCTAGAGATGAACCGGGACCTTCTGATGGCTCCGACAGATGCCTCTGGATCCTTCCCAATCCGGTTACACAGTCCTTCCAGCACACAGGTGTAGAACAGAGTCGCTCCGCAGTTGGTGTAGGCCGCGCTCTCTGGAAACCTCCTCACAGGTCCTTGTAGGCTGGCCACGCATCCAGAAGAGACCCAAGATGGCCGCACGGGGTCCTTTTATAACCTACCCAGCATGCAGTTCAGTCTATTGGTGCTCATGGGTAGGTCACTTGGTAGGAGCTTTCTCTGCAGAACACCGGCCGCTCCTGCACTGAGTGGGGGCCGGGCTGCATTGAGGGGGGGGCTGCACTAATTGAGGGGGGGCTGCACTGAGGGGGGTCTGCACTGAGGGGGGACTGCACTGAGGGGGGTCTGCACTATTTGAGGGGGGGCTGCACTAATAGAGGGGGGGCTGCACTGAGGGGGGTCTGCACTAATAGAGGGGGGGCTGCACTGAGGGGGGGTTTGCACTAATAGAGGGGCGGCTGCACTGAGGGGGGGCTGCATTAATAGAGGGGGGCTGCACTGAGAGGGGGCTGCACTAATAGAGGGGGGCTGCACTGAGGGGGGCTGCACTAATAGAGGGGGGGCTGCACTGAGGGGGGTCTGCACTAATAGAGGGGGGCTGTAATATTAGAGGGGGGCCACACTGAGGGGGGTCTGCACTAATAGAGGGGGGGTCTGCACTGATGGAGGGGATCTGCACTGATGGAGGGGATCTGCACTGATGGAGGGGGTCTGCACTGAGGGGGTCTATACAGACTCTGGCGGGGGCACCTGATGCAAGGACAGACTCTGCCGGGGGCACCTGATGCAAGGACAGACTCTGCTGGGGGCACCTGATGCAAGGACAGACTCTGCCGGGGGCACCTGATGCAAGGACAGACTCTGCTGGTGGCAAGCGACGTGGCTAGTGACACGCTCAGGGATCCCACTGATTCGGCATTATGGTGAGTTGAATTATTATTATATTATATTATTGCGTATCTCCAAGTGGGACCAGTTCTCAGTGTGACAACACCTCAACTCTGGGCACCTTCCCACTTCCAGCACGCCAAGGTAACCACAGGAATGCAAAGTTATCAGTACAGTGCAATACAATTACTAGGGAGCTCCCCCTACTTTATGATGCAGTCCCTCTTAATACTCATAGAATGCAAGGCCTTGCAATAAGAGATGCAGTCTTTAGTCTTCTGTCTTCTGCTAGCTATTTGTGTTGTAGTAACTGTAATCCACACAGTTGAACAACACAAAAATTATTGTAGGGTGAGTGTTTGAACTGTACATGCCATGCAGCACACTTACAACTGCCTTGGGTGTAATTGGTTCTGAACCACACAGTGTCAGTAATCAATGGAATGTAGGCTCAAGGCCTGTTTAAACTCAGTCCTTTAGATAAGATCTCCTCTGTGGTACTATAGGTCCCAGCAACACCGTGTTTAGAGTCTAAGTGTGAAAAGGTGCCTTAGTAACTATGGGCGGCAGCCCTCTCACCCAAACAGGCCTGGAGAATAGAACAGCTCCGCTCTGGTTGTCTCAATCTTGCTTCCCGCCAGCCGGCACCATCACACCGCTCCGTTCCGAGAGATGAACCGGGACCTTCTGATGGCTCCGACAGATGCCTCTGGATCCTTCCCAATCCGGTTACACAGTCCTTCCAGCACACAGGTGTAGAACAGAGTCGCTCCGCAGTTGGTGTAGGCCGCGCTCTCTGGAAACCTCCTCACAGGTCCTTGTAGGCAGGCCACGCATCCAGAAGAGACCCAAGATGGCCGCACGGGGTCCTTTTATAACCTACCCAGCATGCAGTTCAGTCTATTGGTGCTCATGGGTAGGTCACTTGGCATTGTGGGTATGCAAGTTCTTGTATAATGTAAACAAACAGTCACTTCCTGTAACATTTCTCCATGTTCTTGAAATAGAAAAATAAATCAAGTCCATTTGCAGTTTAAGCCACTAGATGGTGCCAAATACCCCTGTCTATTGTTTTGCATTATATGGCATTAGGAAACAAAAATGTCAGTGCTACAGTTATATAAACAAAAAAAATTTTCTTGCCTAAAATGAACATAAACAGGACAGATGTAAAAGGACAGCATCCGTTTACTTACATTTAGTCCTTTTTCCGTTTCAACAGATCTGGACTTTGGCTGTTCCATTTAACCACTTGCTGCCCGCCCGCCGTCATATGACGGCGGGATGGTGCAGCTGTTGTTCTGGGCCACCGCCATATGACGGCGCAGCCTCACAGGCAGCCCAGGGGGCGCACCCGCTGCATCGCCCGGTAACCGAGCAGGACCGTCGATCTGTGTGTGTAAACACACAGATCCACGTCCTGTAAGATGGGAGGAGACCGATGGTGTGTTCCTTGTACAGAGGAACACCGATCGGTCTCCTCCCCTTGTGAGTCCCCTCCCCCCACTCCCCCCACTCCCTAGCAACATATTTAACCCTACAGGGCCCCCTCCTGATTAACCCCTTCATTGCCAGTCACATTTATACAGTAATCAATGCATTTTTATAGTACGGATCGCTGTATAAATGTGAATGGTCCCAAAAATGTGTCAAAATTTTCCGATATGTCCTCCGCAATATCGCAGTCACCATTACTAGTAAAAAAAAAAAATAATAATAAAAATGCTATAAATCTATCCCCTTATTTTGTAGACGCTATAACGTTTGCGCAAACCAATAAATATTTGCTTATTGCGATATTTTTTACCAAAAATATGTAGAAGAATACGTATCGGCCTAAACTGCGGAAAAAATTTGTTTAAAAAAAAAAAATTTGGATATTTATTATAGCTAAAAGTAAAAAATATTGTGTTTTTTTCAAACTTGTCACTCTTGTTTTGTTTATAGCACAAGAAATAAAAACCGCAGGGGTGATCAAATACCACCAAAAGAAAGCTCTATTTGTGGGGAAAAAATGATAAAAATTTAATTTGGGTACAGTGTTGTATGACTGTGCAATTGTTATTCAAAGTGCGACAGCGCTGAAAGCATAGTTGCCAACAGTCCCGATTTTCCCAGGACAATCCCGATTTTGGGACCCTCGTCCCGATTGGAGGCTGTCCCGAATTAGGATTTTCCATAAGGAAAATCGGGAATGTTGGTTTTTTTGTTTTTGGAGCAGCGGGCTCCAGCAAAATGGCGGCCGGCGCCGCTGCTCTATCTTCCCCTAGTGTTGAGTGGAGAGAGGAAGGGGGCTCGATCCGTGCAGCCAATGAAGTGGCTTCTTTAGCTGTACGGCCCCTCCCCTCTCCACTGAAGCAAGCAGAAGACACGTCGCCGTCGCCGTGTCTTGCTGAAAGTTCTCCCAGCCCCGTACTGCGCAAGCGCTGCGCCTGCGCAGTACAGGGGGTCCTCCATTGCCGAGGGGAACTTTCTCTGCAGAACACCGGCCGCTCCTGCACTGAGTGGGGGCCGGGCTGCATTGAGGGGGGGGCTGCACTAATTGAGGGGGGGCTGCACTGAGGGGGGTCTGCACTGAGGGGGGACTGCACTGAGGGGGGTCTGCACTATTTGAGGGGGGGCTGCACTAATAGAGGGGGGGCTGCACTGAGGGGGGTCTGCACTAATAGAGGGGGGGCTGCACTGAGGGGGGGTTTGCACTAATAGAGGGGCGGCTGCACTGAGGGGGGGCTGCACTAATAGAGGGGGGCTGCACTGAGGGGGGGCTGCACTAATAGAGGGGGGCTGCACTGAGGGGGCTGCACTAATAGAGGGGGGGCTGCACTGAGGGGGGTCTGCACTAATAGAGGGGGGCTGCAATATTAGAGGGGGGGCCGCACTGAGGGGGGTCTGCACTAATAGAGGGGGGGTCTGCACTGATGGAGGGGATCTGCACTGATGGAGGGGATCTGCACTGATGGAGGGGGTCTGCACTGAGGGGGTCTATACAGACTCTGGCGGGGGCACCTGATGCAAGGACAGACTCTGCCGGGGGCACCTGATGCAAGGACAGACTCTGCTGGGGGCACCTGATGCAAGGACAGACTCTGCCGGGGGCACCTGATGCAAGGACAGACTCTGCTGGTGGCAGGCGACGTGGCTAGTGACATGCTCAGGGATCCCACTGATTCGGCATTATGGTGAGTTGAATGATTTAATTTTATATTACAATGTAATAATAGAAATAATGCGCTTCAATCATCCTGACACCATAACAACCATGGTGCCGGGATGATTGAAGCGTTAACACCAGGCGTTTGGAGTATCTTTATCTGCTGATTGTTAAACTTTCTAGAATACACATATTTCTATTGTGTAGGATCTGGGGCTGCTGTCCCGTCATTCCCCTCTCCCCCTTTCCTTCTCCCCCTTTCCTTCTCCCCCTTTCCCTCTCCATCCCTCATTCATCTCAGACTCTAACCACACCCTCCTGAGCCACGCCCATTTAAGCCACGCCCACTTTCACGCAAGCCACGTCCACTTTCACATAAACCATGCCCACTTTCACGTAAGCCACACCCACTTTTACACAAGTCACACCCACTTTTCCCGTAAGCCACGCCCATTTTTCATTGCGGCGCGCTTCGGATGAAAATGCCCTATATGGAAATGGTTAAAGAAAACTGAACCTAATGATGCGGATGTAAATAGATTATCAATTGATGGATGAAAAATGAACAGAAGGAATGTTTGGGGTGGAGGAACGTGCCTGGCCTGCACAGAATCCTGACCTCAACCCGATAGAACACCTTTGGGATGAATTAGAGCTGAGACTGCAAGCCAGGTCTTCTCATCCAACATCAGTGCCTGACCTCACAAATGCACTTCTGGAAGAATGGTCAAACATTCCCATAGACACACTCCTAAACCTTGTGGACAGCCTTCCCAGAAGAATTTAAGCTGTTATAGCTGCAAAGGGTGGGCCAACTAAATATTGAACCCTACGGACGAAGACTGGAATGCCATTAAATTTCATGTGGGTGTAAAGGCAGGTGTCCCAATACTTTTGGCAATATAGTGTATATTATGTTTACTTGTGTTAAACTTTTTTTTTTTTTTTTTTACATTTCTTCAATTACTTCCTGGTTTCTATGCCTAGGCAAATGATGTCATATACCCCAGTAGTCTTCAGGAGGGGAGCAGAGGTTTTCTCAGCTAAGTGCACCCTACTGAATGCATGCCTGAGCTAAGGGCAGATGGATTCCAGGAAATAAATGCTACGTGAATCTTCTGCCCTTTCTCAAGATGGCTGTGGCTAGAAATGCTGGGGGGTTCAAAGTGATTTCTCAGCGACATAACGCATTGAGACATGGACTGATAGGGGAGTTTGCTTTAAATATTAAAAATGAATTACGTAGTGTTTTTGGTTTGTGGGGCTCAGATTCAGTGCAGTTCTGCTGTCAGTGTCACTTTAAGTATATTTTAATGATTTTACAATGAGTACATACTGGAAGTGTTTTGATTTTTGATTTAGTTTGCCTAGAGTTCAACTTTAGGTGCTTCACTTCTAATGTTTATACTGAAAGCAAGCCTTTCGTGTCACCAACAATGAAGTGTCAAAAGTAGAAGCAGTTGACCTTTCTTCCTTTCTAGGAGTCTGATCATCAGGATGAATGGGGAGAAAGCTTGGCTGGTCTTCTGGCTCATAAATAATTAACAAAAGATGTCCCTTGCCCCCCCCCCCCCCCCCCGTTGCCCTTTCAGGCACTCATGTCTCTAACATTAGCTCTAGAAACAAATCCAAGAGAAAAAAACTCAGAGCAGATAAGTGGACAGAAGCTGTCAGCCTCCATTTTGGATAGGCCCAAACCTTTTCTAATAATAAAGGGCAGTAAACACAAACCCCACATGCTGTTTTTGCTCCACCCCAGACTCCTAATGCTGAGATTGCAGTCCTCCGCTGTGTATCAAGATTAATACAAGTTAATTAGCAATCCAGGAAAATACTGTTTGTGTACAAAGACTGTGTAGCCAAGACTGTGGTCTCTGATCTTGTGATTCAGTATATTATGTCATTTCTTACTAGGTTTAATATGTAACATCTGAAGTTGATTTAATGAGGACATGTTGGGTCATATTTTATAGCTTGAAAAGGAGCTTTTATAGTGGAACGCGTATCAATTGTTGCGTTTAAAATTGTTGTAAAGGATGTTTTCTTTTTTTTAACCACTTCAGCTCCGTAAAAATTTACCCCTTTTCTGACCAGAGCACTTTTTGCGATACGGCACTGCGTCGCTTTAACTGCCAATTACACGGTCGTGCGACGTTGCTTCCAAACAAAATTGACGTCCTTTTTTCCCCACAAATAGAGCTTTCTTTTGGTGGTATTTGATCACCTCTTCGGTTTTTATTTTTTGCGCTATAAAGAAAAAAATAGCGACAATTTTGATAAAAACTAATTATTTTTTACTTTTTGCTATAATAAATATCCCCAAAAAATATATTAAAAAAAACATTTTTTCCCTCAGTTTAGGCCGATATGTATTCTTCTACATATTTTTGGTGAAAAAAAAATCGCAATAAGCGTTTATTGATTGGTTTACCCAAAAGCTATAGCATCTACAAAGGAGCCGATGGCTCCTGCTGTTATCAATCTATCCAATGAGGATGGAGACAGAGGCTGGAGCCACTGGGCTCGTACTCGTCGCTGGAACAACTGGGTTCAAATAAGATAAAAAGGGGGGGGGGGCTCTGGGGGCAGCTGCAGCACAGAAGATTTTTCACCCTAATGCATAAATGCATTAGGGTGAAAAACCATGAGATTTTACAACCACTTTAACCACTTCAGCCCTGCAAGAATGTACCCCCTTCCTGACCGGGCCATTTTTTGCGATACGGTCATATAGTGCTAAGCCCACTACTACGTCAAAGTACCCCAATATCAGTGGGTCCTACGCTATCCATAGAATGGAAGATCCTGCTTCTCTGAACCATGGGAGAAATACACTCCTCTATATGGGAGAACTAAAAGGGCTTATCCTATAACACAGGTGGACACTAATAAGAAGCAATGATGGGGGGGTGGGGTGCTCCAGCCCAAAGGGATTTGGTCAGAATCCATACACTAGACAAAGATTTGGGGGGCACACCCTAAAAAATGCATTAAAGATGGTGCAGCCATAAGACCATACAGACAAAAAAAAAAGATTACAGCGCACACATACAAAAATTACATTTAACAGGATCTTCCATTCTATGGATAGCGTAGGACCCATGGATATTGGAGTACTTTGACGTAGTAGTGGGCTTAGCACTATATGGCCATATGGTGTAACTAAATCCCCATATTTTCTGAATATGCTCAGGTGTTTTTAAATAGCCTTGCAGGAGTTAAATGTCATTTTTGTATGTGTGCGCTGTAATCTTTTCTTCTGTCTGTATGGCCTTATGGCTGCACCATCTTTGATGCATTTTTTAGGGTGTACCCTCCAAATCTTTATTTTTTGTGACACGACACTGCAATGCCTTAACTGACAATTGCGCTGTCATGCGACGCTGTACCCAAACAAAATTGATGTCCTTTTTTTCCCCACAAATAAAGATTTATTTTGGTCGTATTTGATCACCTCTGCGGTTTTAATTTTTTGGGCTATAAACAAAAAAAAAGCGACAATTTAAAAAAAAAAAAAACACAATATTTTTAACTTTTTGCTACAATAAAGCAAAAAACAAATTTTTTCCTCAGTTTAGGGCAGGGGTCTCAAAGTACCGGCCCGCGGGCCATTTGCGGCCCGCGGACCGGTTAAAAATGGCCCGCAGGCAGGGCTGATAAAGGACTAGAGGTCGACCGATATTTGGCCATTAGGTCGATATATAGCACTGGCCGCTGCTCTTCCTTCCTTCTCCACACTCAGCGCTTGATGCTTGTGTGAAACTGACACGTAACAGGAGGAGAGAGACAGAGGGATCTGTCAGATTTGAGGTTGATGTCGGGGGTGGGCGGGACCCGGCCGGGGTGGGCGGGACCCGGCCAATATCAAACACCAGCCAATGGGATCTGGGCGGGCAGCTACGTGTATGTGGCCCGCCCCTTTTCTTAAGCAGCCCAATCATTGGCTGGTGTTTGACAGCTGCTGGCCCCGCCCACCTCGGCCGGGTCCCGCCCACCCCGACATCAACCTCAATTCTGACAGATCCCTCTGTCTCTCTCCTCTGTGCTACGTGTCAGCTTCACACAAGCATCAAGCGCTGAGTGTGGACAGCTCCTTGTCAGTTTCACACACTGTTACACTCCGCTCAGTGTGAAACCTGCCAGTGGCACCTGCCTGTGCCAATCAGTGCCATCTGTCAGTGCCATCTGTCAGTGCCAGCTGCCAGTGCCACTGCCAATCAGTGCCACCTGCCAGTGCCAACCAGTCTGCCATTGCCACCTGCCACCTCCAACCAGTACCACCTGCCAGTGCCACCTGCCACCGCCAATCAGTGCCACCACCAACCAGTGCCTGCCAGTGCCACCGCCAACCAGTGCCCCTGCCAATCAAAGCCACCTGCCAGTGCCACCTTCCGCCACCTGCAAGTGCCACGCCAATCAGTGCCACCTGCCAGTGCCAACCAGTGCTTGCCAGTGCCACCTGCCACCACCTGCCAGTGCCACGCCAATCAGTGCCACCTGCCAGTGCCACGCCAATCAGTGCCACCTGCCAGTGCCATGCCAATCAGTGCCACCTGTCAGTGCCAATAGTGCCACCTGCCAGTTCCAAACCAGTGCCACCTGCCAGTTTCAAACCAGTGCCACTTGCCAATGCCTGCCAGTGCCACCTTCCAGTGCCAACCAGTGCCACTGCCAATAAGTGCCACCTGCCAGTGCCATTGCCAATCAGTGCCACCTGCCAGTGCCAATCAGTGCACCCTCCAAACAGTGCAACGTGCCACCTGCCAGTGCCACCTGCCAGTGACAGACAGTGCCACCTGCCAGTGCCACCTGCCAGTGACAGACAGTGCCACCTGCCAGTGCCACCTGCCTAAGCCAACCAGTGCCATCTGTACTGAGGACATCAAGTGTTTGGTAGAGTGACAGGAGCAAGCAGGGAGGAGTGGAGTGGGTGAGGTTTTTTTTTTTTCAAATCGGCCTAAAATATCGGCCACAAAAATCGTCATCATATATCGGCCATCGGCTTTACCTCTCCATCTCTTCTGTCCTCTCCGCTGCACGCTGCTGCAGCCCAGAGAGAGAACAGAGCTGAGAATGGAGCGGAGGAAGGATCCGCTCATCGATCCGCCCACCTAGGCATTGACGATCGACCAGAGCTCCAAACCAGGGTCCTGCTGCCACCTCAGGGCGGGAGATTGTGTTCTCTGGGTCCCCTGTCACTAGGCCTGTATGGAAGCCAGGAGGAGAGGATTTGGGAGGCAGATGATCCTGACTGCCAGGAGAGGTGAGTGAGCCATCACACTGAGGCAAAGTCCTTAGTGGGGTGACTGGGGTAGAAATTTGTGCAGTGTGGGGGGTATTTTATGCAGTGTGGAGGGTGATTGTGCAGTGTGGGGGGTAATTGTGTAGTGTGGGGGTATTTTATGGAGTGTGGGGGGTATTTTATGGAGTGTGGGGGGTATTTTATGGAGTGTGGGGGGTATTTTATGGAGTGTGGGGCTATTTGTGCAGTGTGTGGCTATTTGTGCAGTGTGGGAGGGGTAATGCTGGGTAGTTAATAATGCGTTTGCTGACACCAATGCTGGGTTAATAATGCGCTTACGGACACCAGTACTGGGTATAATGCGTTTGCTGACACCAGTGCTGGGTATAGTATAGTATATTATTGCTGGTATAGTTCATTGCTTTTGAAGTTTTAAAAGTTTGCATGCGGCCCCCCATGGGATATGAAAACTTGTCATGTGGCCCTCAGGCAATTTGAGTTTGAGACCCCTGGTTTAGGGCGATGAAAAAAAAAATCGCAATAAGCATATATTGATTGGTTTGCGCAAAAGTTATAGCGTCTACAAAATAGGGGATAGATTTATGGCATTTTTTATTATTTATTTTTTTTACTATTAATGGCGGCGAGCTGCGATTTTTATCGGGACTGCGACATTGCGGCGGACAGATCAGACACTTTTGACACTTTTTTTAAACCATTGACATTTATACAGCGATCAGTGCTATAATTAGCCACTGATTACAGTATAAATGTCACTGGCAGGGAAGGGGTTAACAGTACAGGGCGATCAAGGGGTTAAATGTGTTCCCTCACTGTGTGTTCTAACTGGTTGGGGATGGGACTGACTGGGGGAGGAGACCGATCGGTGTTCCTATTTACTAGGAACACACGATCTCTCGCCTCTCCCCTGACACAATGTGGATTTTTATGTTTACATTAACAGATCCATGTTCCTGCTCTGTCAGGAGCGATCGTGGCTGCCGGGCATGCGCATCGGCTCCTCAGTGACGTGGCGGGCGGCGCGCGCGCCTCTCCTATACCTGTGGGTAGTGGAGAATGTCATATGACGCCCACCCCGGATTGGAGATCCCATCTGCGGACATCATTTTAATATACGCCGGGAATAAAGTGGTTAAAGGAGAAGTATGTTTTTTGGTTTTCTTTGCCCATTCATACTTGCCTAGGTGGGTGCAGCATCGGGCTGATGCAGCATCTGTTCCCTTGCGCCTCTGCACTAAGCTCACAGATCCCCAAGCAGAGAGCTGCTGACTGTCAATCAACAGCTCTCCTCTCTGCTCCTCCACGCCCACTGGAGCGCCGAGCTGTGGAGGGGCGGGGAGCGGCCTCAGCCTCTCAGTGGCTCGCTAAGAGGCTGAGATGGGCATCAGCCCAGGCACCTGGCGAATCCAAAGTATAAACAGAAAAGTCAGTCCTACTAATCTGCGTTTGTTCGCTGTGGCTATTCAATAAAATTAAGAAATTTTAAGAGCAACAACCAGAGTGCAGATCACATTTTTTATACATTACCTGGCGAATCCAGACTTTGTCACGATGACACGGTGCCTGGACTGATTCCTGTGACGTCAGCAGAGAGCGGACTTCAGTCCACTCTCTGCTGAAAACGGGTCACAAAAATGCAAAACAAATTGCACTCCTGTGACCCATAGGAGAAGCCCAGCCAAACAAGCTCAGGCTGGACTTCTCCTTTAAGTTTCTTGAATAAATTACCATTTTACAGTATTTCTCTGGAGAGATGGCTACCTTTTGTACAAATGTACTGCAGTGCCATACTTGTATAAAAAAACCAAAGTGCAGACCCTTGTGTTGTGGCATAATGACATCCCTGTTTAGTCTTGGTCACACAAGCAACTGCTCACTGAAAATCTAAATGGCTGTGAAGGAAATGTGCACACTTTCTTCTCTACTAAATATAACAAACTGAAAGTTTGGAGAGTTTGGAGATGGTGAGGGTGGTAAAAAAAAAGGATAAGTGCACATAAAGAGGAATTCCGGGTATGAATGTTTTAGATATATTGGTCCAGCTTGGATCAGTGTAACTATGTACAGTATTGTCAGGGCTGGCCTCAGCCCTTCCTTCTCTGAGCTGATCGATCAGCTGTCGGCTAATTACCAGCTCCCATCTCTCTCCACAGTTACCCAGCTGTTGTTGATTCTGCTCGTCAGTCCTGCCTACTTAAAGCTGTCCAGCTCACTTGATCTCTGCCTTCGCCTTTGTCAACATCACAGAGACTTTCTCCTGCGTTCCTGTTGAAGACTTGCTCAGCTGATGTTCCTTCTGGCTCCTGATCCTGCTTGCTGTACTACTACGTTTATCTCTGGCTCTCTGACATTTGCTTGGCTGACTACCCGATCCGGTTATGGAACTCTGGCTTGTTTTGACTACGCTTACTCTGTTCACTTTATAATTATTATTTTTAGTATTATTAAACAAGTGTGATTTAACTATACTTCTGTCTCTGTCTGATTCATGGTTACTGATAAGAATATACCATACCTAGCTGATGCCCCTGGAAGCTGAAAATCACTGAAGTAGACACTACTACACCAGTGATCTCCTCTTGCTTTTTGGACCTGTGCTGAGCAGCCAACTAACTGCCTATATTCACAGTGTATCAGGCCGGCCGCTCAGCATGGGACTTGTGAGCAAGTGGAGATCACTGGAATAGCAGTGTCAAGCTCAGTGATTTCCAGCTTTCAGGGGCATTTAGGTATAATAAATACACACAGTAATTACATTGATCCAAGTTAGACCAATGTAATTATATCATCTTTAAAGAGGAACTTCACCCTACCTGAAGCTGGCCATAGATGATGCAATTTTCTTTCCCGCAACCATGGGTTGTGAGCAGGACTGGCGCTACCACTAGGTGGACTAGGCAGCCGCCTAGGGCGTACTGCCACCCAGGGCGCAGCCATGGCACCTGTGAGAAAGAAGTTGGGGAAGCAGCCAGCAAAACTTACAAGCCGGCAGGAGAAGGAAGTGACAAGCTGGCTGGCCGGCCACAGTGGCAGGGATGGATGACAGCAGGGGCATATTAGCGCTGCTTGGGGGGGGGGGTAGCAGGTCCGCTCACCCCGGATGGCATTACACAGGCTCTTGCCAGTGACACAGGCAGCACCTCTGACAGCACAGCTCAGAGAAGCTGCGGCTTTGCAGTGAACAGAAGGTGGGGTTGGGGGATGTCATGATCTCTTCTATCACCGGAGGGCTGGAGGAGCAAGCAGTGATCACGAAGCAGGCGGCACCAAGTAGGTCTGTGCTGTGTTTCAACACACAGGGACAGGAGAGTAACGTGGGTGGAGGCATGGACACTTAGTGTGTGATCCGATGAGATCGGATCCGCAGGACTTCCACACACCAGCCCGCTCCCCCCACCTGTCATACAGCTATGCCACCCTGAGCATCACTCTCCCAGTACACCGCACAGCACACCTCCACTATACTGCACAGCACACCTCCACTACACCGCACAGCACAGCACACCTCCACTACACAGCACAACACGGCACACCTCCACTACACAGCACAGCACAGCACAGCACACCTCCACTACACTGTACAGCACACCTCTACTACACCGAACAGCACAGCACACCTCCACTACACAGCACAACACGGCACACCTCCACTACACAGCACAGCACAGCACACCTCCACTACACTGTACAGCACACCTCTACTACACCGCACAGCACAGCACACCTCCACTGCACAGCACAGCACAGCACAGCACACCTCCACTACACAGCACAGCACAGCACACCTCCACTACACTGTACAGCACACCTCCACTACACTGTACAGCACACCTCCACTACACCGCACAGCACACCTCCACTACAAGGCAGGGGGGGTCATTGGAAGGCGCCACAAAAATCTCCACCCCCACCACCTCCGCTGCATAGTCGGGGCGGAGCCTATGGGGCGGCAAAATTAGGTTTTGCCTAGGGGGTCAAAAATCCTTGCACCAGCCCTGGTTTCGGGAAAGAAAATTGCTCTATTCCCTCCATCAACACAGTCAGTGTCAGAGCTATTGTGTTCTCCCAGCAGGAAGGCGCAGGAGCTGTCCTGGCCAGTGGAACACAGTTATTATTGCTAGTGGCTATAGCTGCTGGCAATATTCGAATCCTAAAAATCTGACATGCTGGTTGTACGCAAGTTGATCGATTGATCAACTTGGGTACAATCAGCCGGCACATAGATGGTTCGAATCTCGGCCAGTTCAGCAGGGACCATCTATGGCAGGCTTAACCCCATCCAAAATAAACACTAATGCCCCGTACACACGATGGAAAATGTCCGATCGGAGCGTGTTGTCGGAAATTCCGACCGTGTGTGGGCTCCATCGGACATTTTCCATCGGATTTTCCGACACACAAAGTTGGAGAGCAGGAGATAAAATTTTCCGACAACAAAATCCGTTGTCGGAAATTCCGATCGTGTGTACACAAATCCGACGGACAAAGTGCCACGCATGCTCAGAATAAATAAAGAGATGAAAGCTATTGGCCACTGCCCCGTTTATAGTCCCGACGTACATGTTTTACGTCACCGCGTTTAAAACGATCGGATTTTCCGACAACTTTGTGTGACCGTGTGTATGCAAGACAAGTTTGAGCCAACATCCGTTGGAAAAAATCCTAGGATTTTGTTGTCGGAATGTCCGAACAAAGTCCGACCGTGTGTACGGGGCATAAGACTTGTCTCTGTCTCAAAATAAAAAATAGCATGAAGCCAAAATTCTTCTGTGCCACCATCTTTAAAGGATATCCAGCGCATACAGACACTCACAAGTCTCTTCCAGTTCCCTTGCAGAGCCCCGCAATGTGTTAGCACATACAGTATTTGATTTCTCGCAAATTGCCTCTTGGGATGTCTGCATCATACATAGCAGCATGCTGGCAAAGACCTGCAACATCATCCTTGTCTAGGCAAGGATTTAAAAAAAATAAATAAAATGTATTCAGATGCTTTTACTTTTTTTTTTTTTTTTTTTACACATGCTTTTACTTTTTTAATGTGTAAGAGGAAGTGGGAGGAGAGTGGACCTTGCTTGAATGAGTGAAGGTCCACTTTAAGTACTTGCTTTGTCTTCATCAGCTACACAGAGGTACCTGTTATTCCATGGCATGTAATAAAGGCGGGGCTGAGGGGAAGGTTAGGCAGAAGAAGTGGTCGCCTTGGGAGGAAGGCACAAAAAGGACAAGACCCACAACCTATGCTGCTAAAGTAGTTCACAACTCATGGAGGGCACTTAGGGTGTCTTCCTTGATGCACCTGCTCCAATACAGAGGTGCCTACCCGACTTACCTCTGAGATCAGCAGAAAAAAATTGATTAATGGCCGCACACTCCAGGTGGAGGTCAAACTTGTACTATACCCATTGTACTATATCAAAAGATAAAATCATGACATCGCAGTGAGCACCAGGAGATGAAAATGTTAAAGCGTATCACGTAGGTAATGGTGCTTAATCATAACACCGGTCTAAAAACTATGATACATACAGAGGGTAAAATAAGTATTGAACACGTTGCCATTTTTCTAGGTAAATATATTTCTAAAGGTGCTATTGACATAAAATGTTCACCACATGTTGATGGTAGCAACCCATTCAATCCATACAAAGAAACCAAAACATAAGTTTAGACAATAAGTTATGTGTAATAAAATGGAATGACACAGGAAAAAAGTATTGAACATGCTAACTAATATTTATTTAATACTTTGTACAAAGTCCTTTGTTGGTAATGACAGCTTCAAGATGCCTCCTGTATGGAGAAACTAGTCGCATGCATTACTCAGGTGTGATTTTGGCCCATTCTTCCACACAGTCTTTACATTTTGAAGATTCCGCGGGCCTCTTCTGTGAACTCTGATCTTTAGTTCGTTCTATAGATTTTCTATTAGATTCAAGTCAGGTGATTGGCTGGGCCATTCTAGCAGCTTTATTTTCTTTCTTTGAAACCAATAGAGAGTTTCCTTGGCTTTGTGTTTGGGATCATTGTCTTGCTGAAATATCCACCCTTGTTTCATCTTCATCATCCTGGTGGATGGCAGCAGATTTTTATCAAGAATGTCTTCGTACATTTTTCCATTCATCCTTCTGTCAATGACATAAAGTTTGCCAGTACTGTATGTTGAAAAACAGGCCAAAACCATGATGTTCCCACCTCTAAACTTCACTGTTGGTATGGGGGTGTTTTTGGGGTGATGTGCAGTGCTATTTGACCTCCAAGCATGGTGTGTATTTTGGCATCCAAAGAGTTCAATTTTGGTCTCATTTGACCGGACTCTATTCTCCCAGTATTTCACAGGCTTGTCTAAATGTTGTGCAGGAAACTTTAAATGAGCTTTAACATGCTTTTTCTTCAGCAATGGAGTCTTGCGTGGTGAGCGTGCATACAGGCCATGGCAGTTAAGTGCATTACTTATTGTTTTCTTTTAACCACATGCCGACCAGGCCATAGCCGAAAGACGGCTACAGCGCGGTCGGCTTATCCTGGGAGGGCGTCCATGGACGTCCTCCCAGAACACTGCTCTCGCGCGCCCCCTGGGGCGCGCACCCGAGAACTTCCGTGACCGGCGCATCACGGATCATGGTGAACGGCTGCTAATCGCGGCCGTTTACCATGTGATCGCTCCGTCAAATGACGGAGCGATCACATGTCATGACGCCGGTTCCTCCCTACCCTCTGTGTACCGATCAGCACAGAGGGGGAGGAGCGGGGGAGGGATCGGATGGTAGCAGCGTTGTGGGCTGCATGTGTAGTGCCCACAACGCTGCTCTGTGACAAATACAGTCACATCCAGCCATCCATCCATCCATGCTCAGCCATCCCTCCATACTATAATACCCTGCAATACCCAGCACTACACTGCAATACTCTGCAATACCCCACAATACTCTGCAATACTCTGCACTACTCCGCAATACTCAGCAATACCCCGCAATACCCCGCAATACTCTGCAATACCCCGCACTACTCTGCAATACTCTGCACTACTCTGCAATACTCTGCACTACTCCGCAATACCCTGCAATACCCCACAATACCCCGCAATACTCTGCAATACTCTGCACTACTCCGCAGTACCCTGCAATACTCCGCAATACCCCGCAATACTCTGCAATACCCCACAATACTCTGCAATATCCCACAATACTCTGCAATATCCCACAATACTCTGCAATACTCTGCACTACTCCGCAATACCCCGCAATACTCTGCAATACCCCACAATACTCTGCAATACCCCGCAATACTCCGCAATACCCCGCAATACTCTGCAATACCCCGCAATACTCTGCAATACACCGCAATACTCTGCAATACGCCGCAATACTCCGCAATATCCCACAATACTCTGCAATACCCCACAAAACTCTGCAATACCCGCAATACTCTGCAATACCCCGCAATACTCTGCACTACTCCGCAACACCCCACGATACTCTGCAATACCCCGCAATACTCTTCAATACCCCACAATACTCTGCAATAACCCACAATACTCTGCAATACCCGCAATACTCTGCAATACTCCGCAACACCCCGCAATACACTGCAATACTCTGCACTACTCCGCAACACCCCGCAATACTCTGCACTACTCCGCAACACCCTGCAATACTCTGCACTACTCTGCAATACCCCGCAATACTCTGCAATACCCCGCAATACTCTGCAACACCCCGCAATACTCTCCAATACTCCGCAACAACCCGCAATACTCTGCAATACTCTGCAATACCCCGCAATACTCCGCAATACCCAGTCATACTCTGCAATACCCATCCATACTCTGCAATATCCAGCCATACCCAGCCATACTCTGCAATACCCAGCAATATCCTGCCATGCGCAGCCATACCCGGCCATGTGCAGCCATACTCAGCCATACTCGGCCACACTCGGCTGTACTCGGCCTCTGTATGTGGCCAGGCTGTGGAAGTCTCACACATGTGGTATCGCTGTACTCAGGAGGAGTAGGAGAATCTATTTTGGGGTGTCATTTTTGGTATGTACATGCTATGTGTTATAAATATTGTATAAATGGACAACTTTGTGTTAGAAAAAAAATGTATTTTAACCACTTCCTGCCTGCCGGCCGTCATACGGCGTCCTTGACTTTGTGCGGTGATATCTGAATGATGGGTGCAGCTACAGGCATCATTCAGATATCAGCTTTTTCAGCCGGCGATTTCCTACACCATAGGAATGATCATACCGGCTGTTCCACTGCTTGATCATTCTTATGGGAGGCGAGAGGGGACCTCCCCCCCTTCCCGCCACCCTCCGGTGCTTCTACCGACTCACTGCTACGATCGAAGCCAGGATCGTTTTTTACATTTTTTTTATTTCAGGCTTCCCAGCCTAGAGGTGAGATGTGGGGTCTTATTGACCCCATATCTCACTGTAAAGAGGACCTGTCATGCCATATTCCTATTACAAGGGATGTTTACAATAGGAAAAAAGTATCAAACTAAAATAAATAAAGTAAAATGAACAATAAAAAGAAAACAACATTTTTTTAAAGTGCCCCTGTCCGTGTGCTCGCATGCAGAAGCTAATGCACACGTAAGTCCCGCCCACATATGAAAAAGGTCTTACATAGTTACATAGTTACATAGTAGGTGAGGTTGAAAAAAGACAAAGTCCATCAAGTCCAACCTATGTGTGTGATTATGTGTCAGTATTACATTACATATCCCTGTATATTGCGGTCATTCAGGTGATTATCTAATAGCTTCTTGAAGCTATCAATGCTCCCCGCTGAGACCACCGCCTGTGGAAGGGAATTCCACATCCTTGCCGCTCTTACAGTAAAGAACCCTCTACATAGTTTAAGGTTAAACCTCTTTTCTTCTAATTGTAATGAGTGGCCACGAGTCTTATTAAACTCTCTTCTGCGAAAAAGTTTTATCCCTATTGTGGGGTCACCAGTACAGTATTAGTAAATTGAAATCATATCCCCTCTCAAGCGTCTCTTCTCCAGAGAGAATAAGTTCAGTGCCTGCAACCTTTCCTCATAACTAAGATCCTCCAGACCCTTTATTAGCTTTGTTGCCCTTCTTTGTACTCGCTCCATTTCCAGTACGTCCCTCCTGACACTTGTGAGGTCACTGCGATCGGTAGAGCGAGAGCAATAATTTTGGCCCTAGACCTCCTCTGTAACTCAAAACATGTAACCAGTAAAAAATTTTAAATTGTCGCCTATGGGGATTTTTAAGTAGCGAAGTTTGGCGCCATTCCACGAGCGTGTGCAATTTTGAAGGATGACATGTTAGGTATCTATAACCTCGGTGTAACTTAATCTTTCACATTATGTAAAAACATTGGGCCAACTTTACTGTTTTGTTTTTTTTTAAAGCACAAAACTGTTTTTTTTTTCCCAAAAAAAAGTTCAAAAAATTGCTGCGCAAATACCGTGTGAGTTGCAACAACCGCCATTGTATTCTCTAGGGTCTTTGCTAAAAAAACATATATAATGTTTTGGGGTTCTATGTAATTTTCTAGCAAATAAATGATGATTTTTACATGTAGAAGAGAAATGTCAGAATTGGCCTGGGTGCTCCAGAACGCCATGCATGTTGGGCCTCTGTATGTGGCCACACTGTGTAAAAGTCTCACACATGTGGTATCGCCATACTCAAGAGTAATAGCAGAATGTGTTTTGGGGTGTAATTTGTGGTATGCATATGCTGTGTGTGAGAAATAACCTGCTAATATGAAATTTTTGTGGAAAAAAAAAAAAAAAGAAAAAAAAAATCTTGATTTTGCAAAGAATTGTGGGAAGAAATTACAACTTCAAAAAACTCACCATGCCTCTTGCTAAATACCTTGGAATGTCTTCTTTCCAAAAAGGGGTCATTTGGGGGGTATTTGTACTTTTCTGGCATGTTAGGGTCTCAAGAATATAGATAGGCCGTCAGTAATTCAGGTGTGATCAATTTTCAGATATTGGCACCATAGCTTTTGGACTCTATAACTTTCACAAAGACCAAATAATATACAGTGATTTGTACTTATTTTTACCAAAGATATGTAGCAGTATAAATTGTGGCTAAAATTTACGAAGAAAAATGACTAATTTGCTAAATTTTATAACAGAAACAAAGAAAATTTCATTTTTTTACCAAATTTTCAGTCTTTTTTCTTTTATAGCGCAAAAAATAAAAAACCCAACGGTGATTGAATACCACCAAAAGAAAGATCTATTTGTGTGAAAAAAAAGGACAAAAATTTCATATGGGTACAGTGTTGCTTGACTGAGTAATTGTCATTCAAAATGTGAGAGCACCGAAAGCTGAAAATTGGTCTGGTTAGGAAGGGGGTTTAAGTGCCCAGTTGTCAAGTGGTTAAACAATTGTACCTGCTAATTCCAGGTCTTTCTGAAGCTCTCCACAAGTGGTCCTTGGCTCTTGGACAACTAATAATAAATAGTTCTAATAATTCTTTTCACCTTTCTTTTTTCAGGTGTTCAATACTTTTTCCCTGTATCATTCCATTTTTATTACACATTGTTACCGACATGTGGTGAACATTTTATGTCATTAGCACCTTTAGAAATATATTTACCTAGAAAAATGGTGATGTGTTTGAATACTTATTTTACCCGCTGTATATATGAAAATGTATCAGTCCTGATGTACTGACAGCCTCTCATTTCTTGAGACCCTAAAATGCAGGGACAGCACAAATGACCTCTTTTTGAAAAGTAGACAGTCCAAGGTAACAGTTGTTTTTGAAAAAGAAGAAATTAAATAAAATATGTTTTTTTTTACAAAGTTGTTATTTTAACAAGCTATTTTTCACACACAGCATAGGCATACTTGCTGTTACACCCCAATATGCATTCTGTTACGCCTGGGGATACTACATGAGAGACTTTTTCACAGCCTAAATTAGAGATGTCACGGGAAAAAAACTTTTTTTCACGGACAGGTCCGTTTTCATCCGATCTCCCCATAGAGGAGAGCAGGGCTCTCACAAGTCCGTCTCAGCACAGCGAGGGGAGATGGACCTGTCATCCGCCTGCTCAGTGCAAGCGGAGTCTGTCATACGGACAAGCCTGTGTAAAGGACCCTTAAGCCTCGTACACACAATCGGATTTTCCGCAGACAAAGCGCCAGATTTTTGTCCGAAGGGCAAATGCTGTGAACTTGTCTTGCATACAAACGGTACACATTTGTCGGCCAACAAACACGAACGTAGTGACGTACTACGCCGAATTTCAGCTCTTGAGCACCACCCTTTGGGCACCTTCTGTTAATGTTGTGTTTGGCGAGCATTGCTTCCAAGCATGTGTGTTTGTACTTTGGACTTTTGTGTGACGGACTTGTGTACACACGATAGGAAAATCTGACAACAGACCGTTGTTCGCCGAAAATTTACTAGCTTGCTATCCAACATTTGTGGGTGGAAAGTTGGCCAACAATTGTCTGATGGAGCGTACTAACGGTCGGATTTTAGGCAAACAGTCTGTCATCACACAATTCCCGGCGGAAAATCCGATTGTGTGTATGAGGCTTTAGCCTAGGTTCACATTGGTAAAATTTGGCATGCGATTTGACACTGTGCTAGGCACCTCTCCCTTGCTTTCATTTTCAGAGTAAACACAGCGTGACCGAGCACCTGCACTGACGATTTACGCATCGGCTGAGGATCGGGGAGCTTGGTCCCAAACACAGCCACCGCTCGGGGAGGGGGGGGCACACGGGCCCCCAGCAGCATGGGGCCCAGTCGCAATGGCGACTTCTGCGACCCCTATACTTCCACCCCTGCTAAAACTGAAGCACTCAGTGCCGGTTCACACTAGAAGCACACGACTGCCACGGCGACTTGCAAAACAACTTCTGTATAGAAGTCTATGCAAGTCGCCCCCAAAGTAGTACAGGAACCTTTTTTCTAAGTCGGAGCGACTTGCGTCGCTACGTTTAGAACGGTTCCATTGTACAGAACGGGAGGCGACTTGTCAGGCGGCTAGGTCGCCTGACAAGTCGCATCCGTGTGAACCGGCTCTCAGAATCTGGGGAAGCTGTGCATGGTAGCCAATCAGCTTCTAACTTCAGCTTACTCAATTAAGCTTTGGCAATAAAACCTGAAAGCTGATTGGTTTCTATGCACAGCTGCACCATATTTTGCATTCTCCAGATTTAGTA
Organism: Aquarana catesbeiana; assembly: GCF_042186555.1. NCBI lineage: Eukaryota > Metazoa > Chordata > Amphibia > Anura > Ranidae > Aquarana > Aquarana catesbeiana. Next base: position 81,168,911 of record NC_133328.1, read on the forward strand.
AATCAAGCCCAAAGTCGCATAAAAGTAGTACTTAAATTGCTAGGAGGTCATCATTCACATCTGCACGTTCTGGAAATGCATGTTCGTGTTTCTGTAATGTCTGAAAAACGTGCATCGAGCTTGCAGCACCATTGATTGCTCATGGCACCCCAAACATGGCTAGGAAACATGCAAAGTCTACTGCCTGAAAAGTACAGGAGCTTCTTTTGGCGCATTTGTTGCATGTATCGCAGCCCATTCAAGTGAATTGCTTGCCCTAAGCTGCTGCATAAAAAACACGCCAGGTGAAAATGGGGCTTAACGGGCCAAAAACCCTGTGTGCATGAGACCTTAGGACCCATTAGGCCCTACATGTAATGGGATTGCACACAGAAATGCACATTTTTGTGCGCATGCCTGAAGACCCGCATTGCTCTTACAGTGCTATTATTTCTTAACCACTTGCCGACCGTGCTATAGCTGAATGACAGCTACAGCACGGCCGGCTAGTTCGAGGACGCTGTCATCGGACGGCATACTGTGATCACGTCCGCTACTGGCCACATTCTGTGATCACAGTGTCTGGATGACACTGCTGATCACAGATTGAGGTAAAGAGCCAATCAGTGGCTCTTTAACACGCGATCAGCTGTGTCCAATCACAGTTGATCACGGATGTAAACAGAAGCCGGTTATTGGCACTCCTTTCCTTATGCTGACAGCGTGAGAGGAGAAGAGAGACGATATAATGACTTCTCTAAAAGGGATATGTACACTGATAACAGGGCACTGATTATCAGTGTCCTGGTTATCAGTGCCGTCCCAGCAGTGCCCATCAGTGCTGTCAATTTGTGCCCACCAGTATTGCCAATCAGTGAGGGGTAGAGAAGGAAGCACCACCTGAGTGTAGTATTAACAAATGATGTTTAATGACACCAGGTAAAAACACACTTACAGGATAAAAACATATAAAAGGCTCGTCTGTATAGGTATGTGGTCCTCGGTGTTCCCTCTGATCCTGTGGTGGTGACGCTGCAGGGATGCTGGGCTGCAGAAGGTGGATTACCAGCCGGGAGCTCCTTCTGTGGCCATCAGGAAGAGACTAGGGGCCGGCGTGGAGCGCACGTGGAGCGTGCATGACATCACAGGTCGTTCGTTCTGCTTCTGGGTTCGGTATCCAGGGGAGGGATCTTCCAGGGAGGAGGCCTATTGAAGGAGCAGTGACTCCGAGCACGTAGCCTTCTCTCAACCTCCCTGCTAGCCCTCCTCCCTGGATGATCCCTCCCTGGATACCGAACCCAGAAGCAGATGGACGACCTGTGACGTCATGCACGCTCCACGTGTGCTCCACGCCGGCCCCTAGTCTCTTCCTGATGGCCACAGAAGGAGCTCCCGGCTGGTAATCCACCTTCTGCAGCCCAGCATCCCCGCATCTCACAGATGGAAGACGATACCAGGGCTGATTCCCGGGACCTCCGTGCCTTGCAGCTGCAGGTTAAAGCCCTGCAGGAAAAGTCCATAGACACCGAAAACAGACTGAGGAGAAACAACATCCGTGTACTGGGCCTCCCCGAGCGTGCGGAGGGATCCAGACCTGCTGAATTTGCTGAAACGTTTCTCCTCTCCCTGCTGGACATCCCTGCAATGCCACCCACCTATGTGGTAGAGAGGGCTCACAGAGTTCCCCCAACTCCTCCAATTCCTGGAGCTCCACCGCATCCCTTCCTACTTAGACTATTGAACTACAGAGACCGGGACAAATTGCTTGTGGCAGCCAGAGAAAAGCAGGATCTGCACTTTAACAATGCCAGGATTATGCTCTTCCCCGATTATTCTCCAGAGATACAGCAGAGACGCTGCTCCTTTACAGAAGCAAGACGCCGCCTCCGGGAAAAAGGCCTAAAATTCAGTCTGTTGTACCCAAGCAAGCTCCGTGTAATTGATGGTGAACGGGCACATTTCTTCATGGATCCTGAGTCTGCTTTATCATGGCTAGATGGACGTGGCTGACTCCACAGCAAGATGAACAATGTTACCTGGATATAACCTACCGCACCAAAGGTTTGAACTTTTATTGTTGCAGTTGAGCCACTACTGTTGGATGGTATACAGATCCTGAAGCCCAACTATCTTTATACATGCCATGGAGTCAAGACACAATGTTATTTCATGCTGACCTCCCCCTTTCATTTGTTTTTCTCCCACCCCCCACCCCCTTTTTAAGTTTTTCTATACCCACTACATCAGACCCCTATCCTTTCTTTAATGTGAAGATTTGAGCGCTATATTGGGAGCTGGACTGCTCACCTTTTGCGGAATACACAGCACGTCTATCCTCAAAAGAAGCACCACAAGACTGAACACTATACGTCCCCCCCCCCCCCCCTTTTTTCCTTACTTTGAATTATCTGGATTCACCTCCAGCTGGTAGGCTCCTAATAGTTCTGGGCCCAGAACCCTACCTACATGAGGAAATGGTCATTGACCAGTCATTAGATGACTGGAGTGTAGTACACTAACCTAACCTGTGACTACACATCTAAGTTTTGTTGTTTAGGGGTAAAACTATTCCCAGCCTCCCCTCCTTGTTTTTATTGGAGGGAAGATGGTTTATAGTAAGAAAGGCACATTGTGCTTGGGTTGTTTGAGGAACATATGTAAGTTTTGTTTTTGTTCCTTTTATTCTTTATTTGGTTTATTTTTGTTTCTAGGTGTTTTAGCCTGGTTAAGTGCTATTGATACATGGTGCGATCTAACAGAGATTTTGCTGTTTGTGGGATGGTCCTTGGTGCGCCCCCTCATTCATCCGATTTGGTCATCCGTTTATATCCCAAATGGCTAACCTCTAAGCTGATTCCTTCACAGTCCTCTCATGGAATGTGAGGGCTCTAGGTTCGAAATTCAAACGGGCTTTATTGTTTCAGTATTTAAAGTCGCATGCCCCTCAAATTATTATTCTCCAAGAGACCCATCTAACGGGCAGCAAAATCTTGACGTTAAAAAAAAACGTGGATACAGAGGGCTATCCATTCCACATACTCCACTTACGCAAGAGGAGTGTCGATACTAATTCACAAAAATTTTCCTTGTGTGATTAATGAAGTGTGCACAGACCAATGGGGTAAATTTGTCATTGTAGTATTTACATTGTGGTCCCAAAGATATATTGTGGTTGGATTATACATACCTCCACCTTTCTCACCTGATGTATTATATAGGGTAATGGAAAAGGTTGCATCCTTTGGCACTGGCAAACTACTGATAATGGGAGATTTTAATGCCACCTTGTCCTCTGACTTAGACAGACCCATTCCACCCAAACACCATAATAAAGATTTATTAGTCTGGGCTCAGACTATGGGTCTAGAGGAGATATGGCGATGGAAATATCCTACTACCAGACTCTATTCATGCTTCTCCACATCATATAAAACTGCATCACGTATAGATCTAGCCTTTCCAATCTTGCTATGAGAGCCGATGTGCTGGAGGCATCCTATCTGCCGAGTGGGCTATCGGACCATAGCCCTTTGGCAGTGAAGCTTCGCTCGCCAGCATCGAGAAGTGCTGCACTTTGGAGACTGGGAGTGCACTGGGTTACACATCCAGAGCTGACTGACTCCTTACCCCCCTTGCTTGCTGAGTTCTGGGAACGAAATGCCGAGTCCTCATCTACTGGCATGGTTTGGGATTCATTCAAGGCCTACAATATGGGGCAGTACATTGCACAAGTTAAGAAACAGCAATCACTTGAGACTCACTCATTACAACAAGCAGTAACGACTCAGATGGCTAAATACAGCTTGGATCCCAACCCTGATCAATTTGACTCTTTAATGGTAGCGCAGAGGGAACTACACTTGCACTTATCTAAAGTCACACAACTAGTGACATTTAGTGGTAAACAAAGGTTTTTCGAGCAGGGCGACAAAAATGGCCGTCTCCTGGACATGTTAGCAGAAAATGACCAACCATCCACACTGGTCTCTGAATTGCAGACCTCTGAGGGTGAGAAGGTGATGGTCCCTTCGGAAATCCTGCAAACATTTAGCGCCTTTTACAAAACCCTATACACATCTACCTTACCTCCCGATTTTCAGCCTGAGAAATTGCAGGATCTGTTGGATCCCCTGGCACTCGGTTGGCTCTCAGATCAGGAAAGGGAGACATTGGTTCAACCATTCACGGCCCTAGAGGTCCTGAATGCAATACATTCCTTTCCTCCTGGGAAGGCACCTAGGCCAGATGGTCTACCCATTGATTTTTATAGGGCTCACTACTGGCCCAAATTTACACAGCATGTTTATCTGATGGCAAATTACCAGATTCCATGTACCATGCATACCTAACCTTAATATACAAATCTCCTAAAGACCCAACATCTTGTGCCTCCTACCGCCCAATTGCGCTACTAAATAATGACTTTAAAATTCTAACTAAATTGCTAGCCCTTCGTCTATATCCTCTCCTCCCCTCCTTAATAGATTCTGACCAAACTGGTTTTATGCCCCGTAGATCCACTGATGTAAATCTAAGAAGGCTATTTACTAACATCCATGCACACCACCATAACACGGGGACAAGAGCGATAGCCTCACTCGACATAAAAAAGGCTTTCTATACCATAGAATGGCCCTTTTTTTGGGAAACATAACAAAGGATGGGATTTCCTTTAGTGTTCATTAGATGGCTTCAGGTGATATATAAATGCCCCACCTCGTCGGTAAGATTGGGAGGAGGATTATCCGCCCCCTTTGAGCTGCACAGAGGAACTCGGCAGGGCTGCCCTCTCTCCCCGGCCCTGTTTGCTTTAGCCATTGAACCAGTGGCGGAAGCGCTGCGCTCCTCTCCATACATAAGAGGTCTACGTATTGGCCAACTGGAGGAGAGGGTAGCCCTGTACGCTGATGACATGCTGCTTTTCCTCAATGATGCTGGCCCATCCCTGCAGGGCGCACTGACGGTACTAAACAATTTTACGGAAGTAACTGGACTCAAGGTGAATTGGTCCAAATCCTTACTATTCCCGATAGATCCAGCGGCTAGGTCTACATCCCCCCCTGACTGTCCCTTACAGTGGGTAGACACCTTCAAGTACTTGGGGGTTCACGTATCTACACAAGCCTCAGACTTTATTTCCTTAAATCTAAACCCACTGCTTCAAGACACTAAGACAAAACTAAATTCATGGCATAAATTACCTTTATCTGTTTGGGGGCGAGTGAATCTTATTAAAATGAAAATCATCCCCAAATACATTTATCTTCTCCGTCACTCCCCACAATGGATACCCAGGTCCTTTTTTACAAAACTTAACCAATTATTCACATCTTTTCTGTGGGGTTCTTCGCCATCTAGATACAGACTGACGACCTTGATGAGGCCGACAACCCAAGGTGGTATGGCATTTCCTGACTGTTACAGATATTTCCTAGCTACACAACTGGTAACGGTGGCCTGGTGGCTAAACCCTGACAAAACAAATTCATCCACAGTCCTTGAGGCCACAGTAGTGGGTTCCTTGGATGCCCTTCATTTCCTGGTTTTTAGAGGCCCTCCTGCCCCCTATCCTCTAACACCCTCTATGTGCACCACCCTGAGGGTATGGCGAGCAGGCCTAGCAATGGAAAAATTTAAAATGACAGAAAATTCCCCTAATGCTCCGTTATGGCTAAACCCCAATTTGTCACATTTCTATAAACTCCCAGATCCCTATGCATGGACCAAATACAACATAAAAACTCTTTCACAAATAGTATCACAAATGTCCTTATTATCATTATCACAGTTTTCCGTCCCTATATAATATTCCCCAATACTACCAATTTCGTTACCTTCAATTGGCACATGCCTTTGATGCACAATTTCCAAATTCCACATGCACCATAGTCCAGTCCGGGCTGGAGAGAACTCTTAGAACTAACTGTGATGAGAAACCAACCTCGCATTTATATGCCCATTTGGTCCTAATATCCTTGCCTCCTCTAGATAAACTCTGGGCTCGCTGGCAATGTGATATACCCACCCTAGGTAATGATGATTGGGATGATGTATGGGATTTTCCTTTTCGCTCTTTAGTCTCCATAAGGGATAGATTAGTACAATTTAAAATAGTACATAGAGCTTATTACACTCCACATAGGTTTCACACTATGAACCCTGCCTGCTCTGCTGAATGTTGGAGGTGTGGAATCTCACCAGGTGATTTCACGCATATTTTCTGGCATTGCCCTAGAATTCAGAACTATTGGAGGGAGGTACTTGACATGATAAACAGAGTCGCATCAATTACATTACCACAAGTAAAGGAGGTTTGTCTTCTTGGACTGATTGAAACTCTGATACCGACCATAGCAAAACGCACACTGGTGGGGTTACTTCTTTTTTACGCCCGAAAGCAAATAGCCACGCATTGGAAGAAACATCACCCTCCCTCCCTGACACAATGGAAACGTTTGGTTAATGGCAACCTTCTCCTTTATAAGGACACATACATGAATAGGGGGTGTCCAATGAAATATGAAAAGGTTTGGAAAAAATGGTTAGCCGAACCAGATACGGCATAGCGGAGGCTGAGAAGTATAGTGATGTTGTGATTTGAGTAAGTAGAGGAGAGGGCATCCAATCATATGAGACTGTGAATTGGGAATGGGGTGCCGCACCACTTTCATGATTGCTGATGCTATACCCATTGAATACCCATGGATATGTAATATTACAGTATGTTTGAAATGTAATACGATTGTATCATAGCACTTGTGTTGTATGTGTTTGTCTGTATTGAAATGCAATAAACATAATTAAAAAAAACAAACAAAAAAAACATCATTTGTTAATACTACACTCAGGTGGCGCTTCCTTCTCTACCCCTCTCTCATCCATCACAGAGCCAACTCTCTGAGGACAGCAGCCGCCTAGCCTACCAGCCTACTTTAACCATTACATTACCGGTTACCACTTAACCCTGGAACTTCCAGCCTGTCCCCTATGGACTAAGTTGCTCAGCCCTTTATATCTCCTGTTATATATGGACTTGTGTGTTTGCACTTACAGTTACCAATACTCTGACTGCCAATCAGTGCCTCCTTATATGTGTGACCTACCAGTGCCCATCAATGCCACCTATCAGTGCTGACTATCATTGCCCATCAATGTCACCTATCAGTGCCCATCAGTGCTGCCTCATTAGTGCACACCAGTGCCACCTCATCATTGCCCATCTGTGCAGCCTATCAGCGCCCATCAGTGCAGCCTCATCAGCACACATAAGTGAAGAAGAAAAATTTCCTGTATACAAATTTTTATAACAAACCATGAAAAGGTTTTTTTTTTTTTTTTTTTAAATATTCTGGCCTTATTTGTTTATTTACAATGATAATCAGGGCACTGATTATCAGCGTCCTGGTTATCAGTGCAGGCCCAACAATGCTGCCAATTTGTGCCCACCAGTACTGCCAATAAGTGCCCACCAGTACTACCAATCAGTGCCCCCTTATATTTGTGACCTACCAGTGCCCATCAGTGCTGCCTGTCATTGTCCATCGATGCCACCTATTAGTGCCCATCAGAGCTGCCTCATCAGTGCAACCAGTGACGAGGAAGCTAGAGAGTGGGAGGAACGAAGAGAATGATTAGGTTGGTATTTTGAGACTAGGCTAGTGATGTAGCTGGTGGCTAAATTGTGGATGGCTATGTAAGTTGTTGGCAAGTGGGTAAATGGCACACCAAATGCAGCTAGCAGACACAATTATTTGTGCGTTTGTCGAGCGGCAAAACGTGCGTCTGCTAGCATGACACCTCAACCGCGTACAGTGTATGCGCCAAAATGCTGAGTACAAAAACACGTGAGGCTCACTGCCCCAAAAAGGTGCAGGAGCTACTTTGTGTTTGTGCAGCCCGTTTGTTGTGCGCAGGGCACAAGTGAACGGGCTGCCCTACGCTATCGCGTGAAGAAAAGCACATAAGTGCGTTACATAGGTGTGATTGGGGCACTAAATGGGGCATGGTGGGGGTCCTACTGTCAGGTACCTTTCCTGAGTCTAAGATGCTGAGAGAGGCTCCCCTTGCGGCTAAGTGCATTATACCCCTGAAGATGGTACAGGAAGTATAGGGCTCAATGAAGCACAGGTTGGGAAGGCAGAGCTGATGATCACTTGGAGACTTTGCTTGAGAAGACGACAAGGAGTATTCCGGACACTTAGTAAAAGCCTAGATGAGAGTAGAACACAGGAGAGCAGATTGGTGGCTATGGTGAAACCAGCTGAGGGTCAATCACAGGTAAGTGATAAGCAAAGTCCGTGAGCCAACCCGGGGTCAAACAGTGGTAATCAGGCAGATGCAAGTATAGCAAAGTCCGTGACCCAAGCCGGGGATCAAACACTGGTAATCAGGCAGGTGCAAGTATAGCAAAAGTCCATGAGCCAAGCCGGGGGTCAAACACTGGTAATCAGGCAGGTGCAAGTATAGCAAAGTCTGTGAGCCAAGCCGGGAGTCAAACACTGGAGAGGAGATCAGAGCAGGTCAGGAGGCAAGCCGAGGTCACAACAGGAATCACTTGCAAGTATAACACAGGTTCAGGAACAGGGAAGAGCTAAAGACAATCCAGCAACTTGGGTCAGACAGGGGGAGCCTTATATAAGCCAGCAGGGGGAACCATCTGTCACATGATGCGACTATGGCACCCATCTCTTCTACTGGCAAGATTGCCAGTACTTCCACAACCTATTCCCTTACAGTGCCCCCCCCCCAATGGGGAGCCTCCGGATGCCTAAACTAGCCATCTTTCTTGGATGCTTGCTGTGGAAGGCTTGTATAAGACGTGGAGCATGCACATTGCTAAAGGGCTCCCAGGAATTATCTTCTGGGGGACACCCCTTCCATTTGATGAGGTATTATATTTGCCTCCCTATTTTTCTGCAGTCCATAATGGCTTGCACTTCAAACTCCGCCTTGTCTTCTACCAGTACTGGAGGTGGTGACGTTCTTCCCTCCTGGGAAAGGGACTTGGGACCACCAGTTTTAGTAGCGAGACATGAAAAACTGGGTGACACTTGTAAGAGGCAGGTAGTGATAATTCAAAGGCCACCGGATTAATCATTCTCTTGATCTTGAAAGGCCCAATGAATTTTGGTCCTAATTTCCATGATGGGCAGGGGATTTGAAGATTTACAGCAGACAGCCATACTTCATCTCCTACTTTGAAAACAGGGTTGTCTCTTCTTTTCTTGTCGTGGTATTTTTTATAGTTTTGTTGGGCCTGTTGCATGGCTTTCCGGAGTTGCTGGTAATTGGTCTGGATGAAGTTTATCCAGTCCTGGACCGCAGGTACTGAAGCTTCTCGTATGGAATTGGGAAAAAAGCAGGGGTGGAACCCATAATTTGCTCAAAAGGGGATTGACTGGTGGCAGTATGCAAGGAATTATTATAGGCAAACTCTGCACATGGAAGAAGGGACACCCAGTTGTCTTGAGAGCAGGTATAAAAACACTGTAGGTACAGTGCCTTGCAAAAGTATTCACCCCTCCCTTGGCTTTTTACCTATTTTGTTACATTATAGCCTTTAGTTCAATGTTTTTTTAATCTGAATTATATGTGATGGATCTGAACACAATAGTCTAAGTTAGTGAAGTAAAAATTAGAAAAATATATACATTAAACTATTTTTCAGAAATAAAAAACTGATAATTGGCATGTGCGTATGTATTCACCCCCTTTGTTATGAAGCCCATAAAAAGCTCCGGTGCAACCAATTATCTTCAGAAGTCACATTATTAGTGAAATGATGTCCACCTGTGTGCAATCTAAGTGTCACATGATCTGTCATTACATATACACACCTTTTTGAAAGGCCCCAGAGGATGCAACGCCTAAGCAAGAGGCACCACTAACCAAACACTGCCATGAAGACCAAGGAACTCTCCAAACAAGTAAGGGACAATGTTGTTGAGAAGTACAAGTCAGGGTTGGGTTATAAAAAAAATCCAAATCTTTGATGATCCCTAGGAGCACCATAAAATCTATCATAATCAAATGGAAAGAACACAGCACAACAGCAAACCTGCAAAGAGACGGCCACACACCAAAACTCACGGACCAGGCAAGGAGGGCATTAATCAGAGAGGCAGCACAGAGACCTAAGGTAACCCTGGAGGAGCTGCAGAGGTCCATAGCAGAGACTGGAGTATCTGTACATAGGACGACAATAAGCCGTACGCTCCATAAAATTGGGCTTTATGGCAGAGTGGCCAGAAGAAAGCCATTACTTTCAGCTAAAAACAAAATGGAATGTTTTGAGTTTTTGCGAAAAGGCATGTGGGAAACTCCCAAAATGTATGGAGGGAGGTGCTCTGGTCTGATGAGACTAAAATTGAACTTTTTGACCATCAAAGAAAACACTATGTCTGGCGCAAACGCAACACATCACATCACCCACAGAACAGCATCCCCACAGTGAAACATGGTAGTGGAAGCATCATGCTGTGGGGATGTTTTTCAGCAGTCAGGACTGGGAAACTGGTTAAGGTTGAGGGAAAGATGGATGGTGCTAAATACAGGGATATTCTTGAGCAAAACCTGTACCACTATGTGTGTGATTGGAGGCTAGGACTGAGGTTCACCTTCCAGCAGGACAATGACCCCAAACACACTGCTAAAGCAACACTTGAGTGGTTTAATGGGAAACATGTAAATGTGTTGGAATGGTCTAGTCAAAGCCCAGACCTCAATCCAATAGAAAATCTGTGGTCATACTTAAAAATTGCTGTTCACAAGCACAAACCATCCAACCTGAAGGAGCTGGAGCAGTTTTGCAAAGAGGAATGGGCAAAAATCCCAGTGGTAAGATGTGGCAAACACATAGAGACTTATCCAAAGTGACTTGGAGCTGTGATAGCCGCAAAAGGTGACTGTACAAAGTATTGACTTTAGGGGGGTGAATAGTTAAGCACATTGACTTTTTCTGTTATTTTGTCCTATTTGTTGTTTGCTTCATAATAAATAAAAAAAACATCTTCAAAGTTGTGGGCATGTTCTGTAAATTAAATGATGCAAATCCTCAAACAATCCATGTTAATTCCAGGTTGTGAGGCAACAAAACACGAAAAATGCCAAGGGGGGTGAATACTTTTGCAAGGCACTGTATTGCTCCAAGGTTTGCTTTGTCCTTTCTCTCTGGCCATTGCTCTGTGGGTGGTATGTTGATGAAAGAGATACTTCTATTGCCAAGGATTTGCAAAGATCTCTCCAAAACCTGGAAGTAAATTGTACTCCTCTGTCGGAAACAATGTTGTTGGAAACCCCACACAATCTAACAATCTCTTTGATAAAAATATTTGCTGTGTTTGGGGCAGAGGGTGTGCCAACCATTGGTAAAAAATGTTCCATCTTTGAGAGGTGGTCCACTACCACCAGGATGGTAGTGAATCCCTCGGAAAGAGGTAAGTCAACAATAAAGTCCATGGAGATCTTTCTTCAGTGCTGTTCTGGAATGGGCAAAGGCCGTAATAGACCCAAGGACTTGGCATTGGACCCTTTGTTGGGTTGGCATGTGGTACAGGAACTGACATAATTCTTATGCCCCGTACACACGGTCGGATTTTCCGACGGAAAATGTGCGATCGGAGCGTGTTGTCGGAAAATCCGACCGTGTGTGGGCTCCATCGGACATTTTCCATCGGATTTTCCGACACACAAAGTTTGAGAGCAGGCTATAAAATTTTCCGACAACAAAATACGATCGCGTCAATTCGACCGTGTGTGGACAATTCCGACGCACAAAGTGCCACGCATGCTGAGAAGAAATTCCAAGACGGAACAGCTTGGTCTGGTAAAATTAGCATTCGGAATGGATAGAGCACTTTCGGCACGCTGCAATGTAAAAAACGGTTTAATGCAGCGCACTCTCTTCTTCTTTATAATGCAGGAAGAACTAAGTAGTTTTGCTGCTGATATTCACACAGACTTCTCTCAAACTTCTTTCTTTATTATTTATCGTGATTCCCTCAATATATTATGATTTGTCACATCTGACCAAAAAGATATATCATTTTTGTTTGTGTTTTTTTTTTTCAAGCCTGATGTGTTTTTTTTTTTTTGGTTTGTATTTTTTTCAAAGCTGATCTTGTTTTTTTTTTTTGTTTTTAGTTATTTAACATCCTGAATATTTTTGGGTGTGTTTTGTGTGTCAAGTTACCACAACGCCATTATTATCTTGTATTATTGAATCTCAAGGAGATTGCTTGGTGTTGATGTCTCTTGTTAATTTCACATTGCATTTTTGAAATGTACCTGTCTCCTCACAAACAAACTGTCCTTTTTGAAGGAAAACACACATAGGTGAGTATAATTGAAACCAAAAAACCTTTATTAAGGGCTCACAAACAAAGAGGGAGGCAACGCTGGAGAAACAGCAGAAGTTGGCAAAGCCTTGGACCCCCAGGGCACACATCAATTATTTTCCAGCAAAATTGGTGGCCTGAGGAGTCCTTATCTAAGGGAGTGCAGTCTGGTCCAGAAGTCCCAGAGATCCAGAAAGTAGCAGATGACATGTATGTCCCCAGGCTGTGGTCATACAAGAGCCTGCATCTTTTGCCAGACCAGACTGAACCCAGGGTCATCACTCTCTGGTCTTCCTTCCACGCTTCCTTCCTGGCTGTGGCTCTGGTGTTGGAGATGTGGCAGGAGGAGGAGTAGGACCTGGAGGAGGAGGAGGAGGAGGAGGAGTAGGACCTAGAGGAGGAGGAGGAGGACTATGTGTGAGGTCACAAATGTGGGTTGCACATGTTATTTGGCCCCTCGACCACTTATTGAGAGCTTCAAAATTAAGAACTCACACAAGAGGCGTTGGCCCTCCTCCATCTGCATCATTTTGCAGGCAGTTATGCCAGCAAAGTCCTCCTCCACACTGTGGTGTGTTCTGAGGGCCTCAGTAGCCTTCCAAAAGAGGCCTATGGCAGCCTCCTCCAGATTACTCCTCTTCCTGACACTTGTTTTTTGAAGGTGTAAGGGAGGGACCTAGATATCAGGCAGCCTGCTTGGCCTGGCCACCTCCTGGCTGAGACTTCCCTGTGTATGAAAAAGGGACATCGTTTTAGTTTTTGCATCATCAATCACAATCATAAATTAGCAATCCAAACTAACATCTATTTAACATAATTGATTGGACAACCAGAAATATTTAGAAGAATGCTATACCTGGCTCAAGCTGGGCTCCTCCACATGTTGCTGCCTGGAAGGCCCAGGTTGGGCATCTGAAGCCTCAGCTGGGGGGGAAGGAAGCATGGAAGGAAGAGTGGAGAGTGCTGGCCTGGGTTCAGTCTGACCTGCCAGAAAATGCAGCCTGCCATAGTACCACAGCCTGGGGACATAAATGTCATCTGCAGCTGCTGATCTCTGGGATCCTGGACCTTCTTGCGCTCCCTTAGATAAGTGCTCCTCAGGCCACCAATTAGGATCTTCAAATAGGTGATGTTTGCCGTGGGGATCACCGTCTTCACAAGTTCCAACAAATTATCCAGCGCTGCCTTCCTCTTTGGTTGTTATATTCCGGGTGGTTTATCTGCCATAGACAGGGCAGCTCCCTGAACATATCAATGAAGATTGGCATAAAGTCCTTATCTTTCAAGATATCCATTTTCACTGCAAGACACAACACAAGACAAACCCTAATGTCAGCCTAAAGTCTTCTAAACTTGTGCAAATACAGGCCTCAATCTAGAAGCAGTATAGGCCCAATGTTAAATCTTACCTTCGCAATCACGATCGGCGCCTTCGTTACTCCTTCCTCCGCTCACAGATCGTACGTACTACGCACGCGTGTTACGCTTTATAGACACTGCGCATGCGTGAAACTCCACCCACCCCTGACGTTCTTTCTACTCTTTTCCCTGCCTCTTCTCATTCGGCGCAGTGGGGGAAGAGCACATGGCGGAGTCAGAGCAGGTGTCTGAAAATTACACCAACGAGGAGGAGGAAAGCCCGGAGCCAGAAACGTTTATTACGTTCGTGCTGCTCCATGTGCTTTTCTTAACTGTTATCCAGTTTAAAATGGCAACTTTCATGTTCATGGGCACATTATTCGTTCGTATAAAACATTGTTCGTTTGGCCTAGAAACCACCATTGTTTTGGCCATATGCATTTGCCCACATTTTTTATGGCCTACTTGTCTGCAAATAATTTGGTTGTGTAGATGGGTTTGTAACTAGAATGAAATGCAAACTAGATTCTGTGTAAGGAGAGTACACTCAGTAGCTGTTTACACATCTGGACAATGGAGCATTAGTGTGGAACACAAGAACACCATTTTTATTGGGGGGTCCACACAGGTGCTCCAGTGTATACTATAGGGGTGTCTCCATCTGTGAAGCTTGTACAAAACAGGTAAAGTATTGAAGCTTGACAAAGGACACAAAAAATTCTACATCTTGGAACTGTGTGCTAAGTATACCTATTTTTTTTTTTACACAGGGGATAAAAGACTCGGAGGACACCCCTCATTCAAGGAGATCACAGACCCCCCACCTCTGGAAGAAGGGGAAATCCACCCAAGCCAAGCAGAGCAGGAGGAGGAAGACGTGGTAGAAATTGTCACCACAACAGGTGTCTGCGACCACAGGCTCAGGTAAGAGATGGATGCCGGCATATATATAATACATGGTGTGTTTTTGTTTCTATCTTTTTAGGTGATCGTGATGTTGTGGATCCAGGGCATTTCACCTCGGAAAGTGCACAAATCCTGATTGGGGAGATCATGGGGTGTAATAGGGACTTCCAGAAAAGCATCAATGATGTTCAAAAAAAAAAATGAAGAACATCATTGATGTTTTAGGGAGAGTTTAAAACCCCCTCAAAATCCCTATGCTTTTTTTAGCTTTTTGTGAGCTAAAAATGCTTAGCATTTTTTGACATATTTGCGAAAAGCCAAATTTTGAAGAGGCACACAGTGTGTCAACATGTGCTATCTGCCATCACGGGAGACCAATGGACGCGTTTTGGGGGGGCAACCCCTTCCTCAATAATAAAGTAGCTGTGAGGAAGGGGTTGCACCCACAACATACGTCCCTTGATCCCCCATGATGGCAGCTAGCACATGTTGACATTCGGCAATTGGTGTGCATCTTCAAAATTTGGCTTTTCTAGGGGTGACTTCACCCCATCTGAACGCAATATCAAACACAGTTTGTAAATACTCATGTCTGATATTGCCTTCAAGTTCTACCAAATGTGAACTTTGTAAGTTCAAGATCTGAGTCTTTCTTGTTGGTTTTAAACATGCCTGTTTTATCTTAAATGGACATTTCTACTTTTTCTAATGTGACCCCAAAAATTGTTATACAACAAACATGTTGGTTTGTTTTAAAAACCTTTTCTATATGCACATGTGATTGTGCTGGTATTAAAAAGATTGTTAATCAAGAATGTGTGGATTATTGTTTCAACGCTCCAAAACTTTTGTTGTGCTCTAATTGGTGTTTTCAGTGACAATGGGGGTTATTTCCTAAGGGCAAATCCACGTTGCACTACAAGTGCAGTTTCAAGTGCACTTGTAGTGCAAAGTGTCTTTGCCTTTAGTAAATAACACCCAACAATGCTTTGTAATGTTACACAATCACGCCATTTTCAGGACTCACCACATTTCTGTCAAGGTCAGCTAAAAGAAACACAAGCAGTAAATGTCTCCAAAGATTTTAGTAGTTAAATTCTTTTTTTTATTTAAAAAAGGTTTCAGACATTGTCTGGCATATTGATAGCCCCCCTACCCGCAAAGTATTCAAGGTATCTTAGACGGACATCACAGGCACTCAGGGGGGGCAAGCCAGGATGGCCACTTTCAAGCGCCATCAGGGTTGGTTCATTTTGAATTCCAGCCTCAGGCCCAACTGACTCAGCATAGTTGGCAGAATGTTGCCGTAAAAAGTTGTGTAGAACACAGCATGCCAGGATGATATGATTCAGTTTGTACTCCTCCATGTGTATGGGTGTAAGAAATAGGCGGAACCGACTGGCCATGATTCCAAACATGTTCTCCACCACTCTTCTGGCTCTGGCCAGCCAGTAATTAAAAACCCTCTGGTCCGGGGTGAGGGTCCTCATCGGGAATGGTCGCATAAGATGGTCCCCCAGCGTAAACGCTTCATCTGCAACAAAAACGAATGGGAGCCCTTCCACATTGTCTTCTGGAGGTGGCAAGTCCAAGGTGCCATTCTTGAGACGCCTGTAGAACTCCGTCTGGGCGATGACTCCACCATCGGACATCTGGCCATTCTTCTCCACGTCCACATACAGGAACTAGTAAGTAGCCGACACCACCGCCAACATCACAATACTATTGAACCCCTTATAGTTGAAATAGCATGACCCCGAGTTGGGTGGTGGGACGATGTGGACGTGTTTCCAATTAATTTCCCCTCCGCAGTTAGGAAAGTCCCACCGCTGGGCAAAGTGGGAGGCCACAGTCTGCCCTTCCTGTGGCGTGGAAGGAAACTGTGGAGTCAAACAACAAAAACAAATTAGTCATTTTGCACATAAAAAGGGAAAGCAGATTAGACACAAACATTCTTGGCCAACATCAAGATAACATTTATTTGAGGGAGTTTTTAAAGACCAAAGTATAAGGTACACCTATCAGATTCCCCCTCCCCACCCCCTCTCATGGGCCATTTCTAACATTATAGTGGGGGGGACTCTTGGACAGGTAACCCTCTCCACTTCATTGAGAGATGAATGCCTAAATAATGGGTATTACTTTGGCCAGCCCCTCCTTAGTTACACTATTGGCAGCCCACTGGACAGGTAAGAAGTGTCATAATACAAAGATATAAATACACATTTGGACATTCTGCTATTACCTATCAAGATAATAATAGGACACCAAAACTTTAAACAGTACCATTTGAAAGTATACAGACAGGCCCTTGCACTACATGCTTTGGGGAATTCATCCATACATCTGACCACTAAAGAGATGGGTATAGTGTGTATGGGTTTGGCAAAGTCAGCAGATAGATGATTGAGGATAGATAGAGAATTGGTATCAGCTGACTTAGCAGTTGGGGAGGGAGGGTTCCCAATGATTTGGGGACCCCCCAAAAAAAGCCTCTGGCACTCTGCCTGAATTTAAAGCACAAATCACATTTTTACACATTTTAGGGGGTGTTTGGGGTAAAGCACTACTATGGAGCTGATAAAATACATTGTTAAGTGACTACATGAGGCGAATATTGGGCCAGGAGACCATGCCGGGGAGGTAAGTGAAGGCAAATATGTATGAAGGACAAAAAAAATAATTACATAAAAATCCAGCATGCATGAGGACAAAGGGGACATTCACAGCATATTACAATCATGGTAATTAGGGAATGAGGAAAGAAATACAATATATTATCCAACATTAAATACAATAAAATGTGAGATTAAAGGATAAAAATCTTACCTTCATATACTCCTTCTTCAGGACCTGGATGATGGCAGAACAGGTCTCTGGGATAATGATCCCCAGAGCCTGGGGGGAGATTCCTGTCGAGAACTTGAGGTCCTGCAGGCTTCTCCCCGTCGCCAAGTACCACAACGTGGCGACGAACCTCTGCTCCGGAGTGATGGCTTGCCTCATGCAGGTATCCTGCCTGCTAATATAAGGGGTCAGCAAAGCCAACAAATGGTGAAATACGGGGTCCGTCATCCGGAGAAAGTTCCTGAAATCATCAGGATTATTCTCACGGATCTCACGGAGCAAAGGCATATGACAGAACTGGTGACGCTGAAGCAACCAATTCTTGGTCCATGAACTCCTCCCTACCCTGTTCATGGACTGGACTTGTGTCAAGGTGAGGACCCCAACACCAAGCCCCCGCACAGCACGAACTCTACGAGGAGTACGTATACGCAACATAGCTAGAAAACGGTCGGCTGCTCAGAACGAGGTAACAGAACGCACCGAAGAACAGCAAGGCCTGTGAAGAGCGACCTGAAAAACAGTAACGAACGAACAAGAACACAATGATAAATCAATGGTACTCGCTGCACGCACTGAAGAGCAGATACAAACCCACAAGCACAAACTGAACAGCAGAAAACGATCTGAAAACCACGAGTCTGAAAAAGCACGAATCGCCTCTCACTAAACTTTTACTAACACGAGATTAGCAAAAAGAGCCCAAAGGGTGCCGCGCTTGGTTCTGAACTGGCCTTTTCTAGTCTCGTCGTAAGTGGTGTACGTCACCGCGTTCTTTGCGATCGGAAATTCCGACAACTTTGTGCGACCGTGTGTACGCAAGACAAGTTTGAGCCAACATCCGTCGGAAAAAATCCATGGATTTTGTTGTCGGAATGTCCGATCAATGTCCGACCGTGTGTACGGGTCATTACAATCTTGCTTCCAACTGGGCCACCAAGAAGGAGCTCTGTATAAGACCCAATGTTTTCTGTACCCCGAAATGACCTGCAAGCTTGTGGTCATGGAAGGTTCTCAAGACTTGGAGTCCACTTGTTGAGGAATGAAAATCTTGTCCTGAAACCATAGCAACCCATCTTGATTCTTCAGGGAGGAGACTTCAGGTTCAGTGCACTGGCTGGAGGCTTGTCTAATTGCTGTCTTCAGATCAGCTTGGATGAGAAAAAAGTTTTGTGCAGATAAAATGGTACTGGGCTCAGTTGTCTGAGGGGCATCTGGAAACATTCGGCAAAGGGCGTCAGCTTTCCCATTCTTGAAGCCTGGTCGGTAAGAAATATGAAAGTTGAACCTGAATAAAAATAGCGCCCATCAAGCTTGTCGGGGTCTTAGACGTTTCGCTGTTCTGAGGTACTCCATGTTCTTATGATCTGTGAAAATCATGATAGGGTGAGCAGCCCCCTCCAACAAATACCTCCATTCCTCCAAAGCGAATTTCATGGCCAATAATTCCAGGTCGCCCATGTCATAATTCCTCTCTGGAGGAGTCATCTTCCGAGAGGCAAAGGCTACAGGGTGGAGGAGAGCCTTAGGTCCTTGGCATTGGGACAAGATGGCTCCTGTAGCTATGTCCGAGGCATCTACCTCAAACACATAAGGCAAGACCGGATCTGAGTGCTGTAGTATTGGAGCAGAGTTGAACAGATTTTTCAATTTATCAAAGGCTATTTGCGCCTCTTGAGACCACTGAAACCGGAACTGCTGGCGAGCCAACTGGGTAATGGGCAAAATGATAGTGGAAAGCCCCTTCATGAACCTCCAATAGAAATTAGTGAAGCCCACGAATCGCATGGACACCTGTCAGAAACCATGAATCAGACTGAGACAGAAGTACAGTTAAATCACACTTGTTCAATAATAATACAATTATTGAGTTCTGAGTTCAGGAACCGAAGCGGATAGTCAGACAAGCCAAAACGTCAGGGAGCCAGAAGGAATGTCAGCCAAGCAAGTCTTTAACAGGAACACAGGAGAGCATCTCTAGAGATGTGACCAAGGCGAAGGCAGAGATTATATGGACTGGACGGCTTAAGTAGGCAGGACCGATGAGCAGGATCATCAACAGGTGAGTCACTGTGGAGAGATAGGAGCTGGCTATTAGCCAACAGCTGAGTGGCCAGCTCAGAGAAGGAAGGGCTGGGCCCAGCCCTGACAACGCCTTTTTGTCTACAGGGGCTGGCCATTCCAGAATTGCCTTTACTTTTTGTGGGTCCATTGTGATTCCTTCAGTGGATATATCAAGTCCCAAAAACTGTATGACTGTTTTCTCGCACTTTTCTGCCTTCCCGTAAAGTCCGCGTTCCCTGAGAGTTGCAAGTACTTTCTTTTCATGGGTTCGGTGGAGTTCCAATGTGACAGAAAAAATGAGGATGTTGTCTAGATAGACGATGACAACGTTGTCAAGGAATTCTCGAAAGATGTAGTTTACCAGGTGTTGGAAGGTAGCTGGGGCGTTGCATAGTCCGAATGGCATAACAAGGTATTCAAAATGACCAAACTACGATCTAAAAGCCTTCTTCCACTCATCTCCCTCTCAAATTCAAACAAGATTGTGAGCTCCACGTAGATCCAGTTAGTAAAGATCCGAGCAGTTCGGAATCTCTGGAAGAGTTCTGGGACAAGAGGAAGCGGGTAACGATCTTATTAAGACCTCTCTAATCCACACAAGGTCTGAGAGTACCATCTTTCTTCTCAATGAAGACTATACCAGCTCCAGCTGGAGAAGAAAAAAGGCGGATGAACCCTTTTTCATGGTTTTCATTGATATATTCTCGTAAGGCCTCCAACTCGATTTCTGATAGAGGAAATATCTGGCCAAACGGAATCTCAGTTCCTGGTAGCAGTTCGATTGGACAGTCATAAGCTCGATGGGGTGGAAGATTGTCGGCTTTTTTCTCATCAAAAACGTCCATAAACTCTTGGTAAGCCATGGGAACATTCTGATGAGTATTTAGTATTGACTGAACAGTCGAACAGTTGGCCGAGTTGCTGGGAGCTGGGACAAAGCAATGCTGTAAACAACACACAGAGGAAAAGGATATTTCTTTCTTGATCCAATTTATTTGAGGATTATGGGCCTGTAGCCACGGAAGTCCCAGAATGATGGGGAACATGGGTGAGCATATAAAATCAAAACAGATGAACTCTTGGTGACCAGAATCTGTGATGGTGAAGATGGGTCTGGTTCCCTGAGTAACGGGTCCGGAACAGGGTAAGGAACCATCGGCTAAATGGACTTGAAGGCTTCGCTTCTTTCCCTGGAGAGGGATACAGAGTTTTTGGCCAGGGAGAAGTCCAAGAGGCAGCTGCACGCCCCTGAATCAACGATGTCCGAGAGCCGGACCTCCTCTTCCGCCACCTGTAGGGAGACAGGGAGGATAAGGTGAGAAGAGGAAGGACCAGCAACCTGAAAGTTCATAGGAAGTGGTTGGTATGACTTACTGGGCCTCACAGGACAGTTACATAGAAAGTGGTCGGCTCCTCCCCAGTATAGACAAAGATTGGCCTGTTGACGGCATTGCTTCTCATCGGACATGAGTGGGGAGTGGACCAGACCCAACTGTATAGGTTCACCTTCTGAGACAGGAGCGGAAGAAGAACTAGGCAGAGGAGAAGGAACAGGTGGAATGCTGGGTAACATCCAAGTAGGACGAGAGGTTTGAAAGAGTTCAGACCCCGCTCCCGCAGGTATCTGTCAAGCTTTATGGCAAGTTGAATTAGGCCTTCTAGGGTGGCAGGTGTTTCGAATCGGGCCAGTTCGTCTTTGAGAGTTTCTGAGAGGCCTAGTCGGTATTGGTATTTGAGAGCAGCCTCGTTCCACCCAGTGTCAGCAGACCATCTTTGAAAGTCAACGGTATAATCTTCTACCGGGCGTTTACACTGAAGCAAGGTATGCAGAGAGGCTTCGGCCGTTGCTGAGCGCTGTGGATCGTCATAGAGCTGTGCCATTGCTTCGAAAAAGGTGTCTATAGAGTTCAATACAGGGCTCTTTTCTTCAAGCAAGCTATGGGCCCATGCTTGGGGTTCCTTGGATAGCAAGATGATGAACCCCACTTTCACAAACTCGGAGAACAAGGTTCTGGGCTGGAGGGCTAGATACAACAAGCAAGCATTTTTGAAGGCTCTGAATTTCTTCAGATTTCCCAGGAAGCGTTCAGGTATAGGAACTCTTGGGTCAGGCGGTGTCACCGTTACTGCAGAAGTTGAGCTTGCCAGTCTTGTGGGGAAGAGGAGGATGCTGTTTTGGAAGATGATGGACCTGAATCTACAGGAGCACGCGAGACCGTCAGGTGCTACAGACGACCCTCTAATTGAAAGTAGCCTTCCTGGAGTCTCTGTGCTGCCTGAGTGAGGGTGCTGACCTGCTGGCACAGAGCCTCGAGTGGGGAGCCAACTCTGTCGGCCTCTGACATGTCTGGATTGTACTGTCAGGTACCTTTTCCGAGGCCAAGATGTTGAGAGAGGCCCCCTTTGCAGCTAAGCGCAGTATTTCCCTGAAGGTGGTACAAGAGGTATAGAGCTCAAAAAAGCACAGGTTGCCAGCAGGTTGGGAAGGCTTGAGCTGGTGATCACTTGGAGACTTTGCTTGAGAAGGTGACAAGGAGTATTCCGGACACTTAGTAAAAGCCTGGCTGAGGGTAGAACACAGGAGAGCAGATTGGAGGCTGTGGTGAGGCCAGCTGAGGGTCAATCACAGGTAATCAGGCAGGTGCAAGTATAGCAAAGTCAGTGAGCCAACCCGGGGGTCAAACACTGGTAATAAGGCAGGTGCAAGTATAGCAAAGTCCATGAGCCCCGGGGGTCAAACACTGGAGAGGAGATCAGAGCAGGTCAGGAGGCAAGCCGAGGTCACAACAGGAATCACTTGGAAGTATAACACGGTTCGGGAAGAACTAAAGACAATCCAGCAATTTCTTGTTAAAAAAAAGACAACCCAGCAACTTGGGTCAGACAGAGGCAGCCTTATATAGGCCAGCAGGAGGAACCATGCATCTGTCACATGATGCGACTATGGCGCCCATTTCATCTACTGGCAAGATTGCCAGTACTTCCATGGCCTATTTGACACTATTTCTCTGACACCTACACAAAGTACAATACAGATTTGTCATTATCTGAGGAGCGGCACCTCCAATATACCTCATGGGGGAAGAGGACACCTCCAATACACCTCATAGGTTAGGACACCTCCAATATTCCTCATGGGGAAGGAGGACACCTCCAATATACTTCATGGGGGAGGACATCTCCAATATACCTCATGGTGAGGAGAACACCTCCAATATACCTCATGGGGGAGGACACCTCCAATATACCTCATGGGGGAGGACATCTCCAATATACCTCATGGTGAGGAGGACACCTCCAATATACCTTATGGGGGAGGACACCTCCAATATACCTCATGGGGGAGGAGGACACCTCTAATATACCTCATGGGGGAGGACATCTCCAATATACCTTATGGGGGAGGACATCTCCAATATACCTCATGGGGAGGACACCTCCAATACACCTCATGGGGAGGACACCACCAATATACCTCATGGGGGAGGACACCTCCAATATACCTCATGGTGAGGAGAACACCTCCAATATACCTTATCGGGGAGGACACCTCCAATATACCTCATGGGGGAGGACACCTTCAATATACCTTATGGGGGAGGACATCTCCAATATACCTTATGGGGGAGGAGAACATCTCCAATATACCTCATGGGGAGGACATCTCCAATATACCTCATGGGGAGGACACCACCAATATACCTCATGGGGGAGGAGGACATCTCCAATATACCTCATGGGGAGGACATCTCCAATATACCTTATGGGGGAGGACATCTCCAATATACCTTATGGGGGAGGACATCTCCAATATACCTCATGGGGAGGACACCACCAATATACCTCATGGGGGAGGAGGACACCTCCAATATACCTCATGGTGAGGAGGACACCTCCAATATACCTTATGGGGGAAGATACCTCCAATATACCTCATGGGGGAGGAGGACACCTCCAATATACCTCATGGGGGAGGACATCTCCAATATACCTCATGGTGAGGAGGACACCTCCAATATACCTTATGGGGGAGGACACCTCCAATATACCTCATGGGGGAGGAGGACACCTCTAATATACCTCATGGGGGAGGACATCTCCAATATACCTCATGGGGGAGGACATCTCCAATATACCTCATGGGGAGGACACCACCAATATACCCCCTGGGGGAGGAGGACACCTCCAATATACCTCATGGGGAGGACACCACCAATATACCTCATGGGGGAGGACACCTCCAATATACCTCATGGGGAGGACACCTCCAATATACCTCATGGTGAGGAGAACACCTCCAATATATCTCATGGGGGAGGACATCTCCAATATACCTTATGGGGGAGGAGGACATCTCCAATATACCTCATGGGGAGGACATCACCAATATACATCATGGGGGAGGAGGACATCTCCAATATACCTCATGGGGAGGACACCTCCAATATACCTCATGGGGAGGACACCTCCAATATACCTCATGGGGAGGAGGACATCTCCAATATACCTCATGGGGAGGACATCTCCAATATACCTCATGGGGAGGACATCTCCAATATACCTCATGGGGAGGACATCTCCAATATACCTCATGGGGAGGACATCTCCAATATACCTCATGGGGAGGACATCTCCAATATACCTCATGGGGGAGGACACCTCCAATATATCTCATGGGGAGGACACCACCAATATACCCCCTGGGGGAGGAGGACACCTCCAATATACCTCATGGGGAGGACACCACCAATATACCTCATGGGGGAGGAGGACACCTCCAATATACCTCATGGTGAGGAGGATACCTCCAATATACCTCACGGGGGAGGAGGACACCTCCAATATACCTCATGGGGGAGGAGGACACCTCCAATATACCTCATGGGGGAGGACATCTCCAATATACCTCATGGTGAGAAGGACACCTCCAATATACCTTATGGGGGAGGACACCTCCAATATACCTCATGGGGGAGGACATCTCCAATATACCTTATGGGGGAGGACATCTCCAATATACCTCATGGGGAGGACACCTCCAATATACCTCATGGGGAGGACACCACCAATATACCTCATGGGGAGGACACCACCAATATACCTCATGGGGGAGGACACCTCCAATATACCTCATGGTGAGGAGAACACCTCCAATATACCTTATGGGGGAGGACACCTCCAATATACCTCATGGGGGAGGACACCTCCAATATACCTTATGGGGGAGGACGCCTCCAATATACCTCATGGGGGAGGAGGACACCTCTAATATACCTCATGGGGGAGGACATCTCCAATATACCTTATGGGGGAGGACACCTCCAATATACCTCATGGGGAGGACACCACCAATATACCTCATGGGGAGGACACCACCAATATACCTCATGGGGGAGGACACCTCCAATATACCTCATGGTGAGGAGAACACCTCCAATATACCTTATGGGGGAGGACACCTCCAATATACCTCATGGGGGAGGACACCTCCAATATACCTTATGGGGGAGGACGCCTCCAATATACCTCATGGGGGAGGAGGACACCTCTAATATTCCTCATGGGGGAGGACATCTCCAATATACCTTATGGGGGAGGACACCTCCAATATACCTCATGGGGAGGACACCACCAATATACCTCATGGGGAGGACACCACCAATATACCTCATGGGGGAGGACACCTCCAATATACCTCATGGTGAGGAGAACACCTCCAATATACCTTATGGGGGAGGACATCTCCAATATACCTCATGGGGGAGAACCCCCTCAATATATCTCATGGGGAGGACATCTCCAATACACCTCATGAGGGGGGGACACCTCCAATATACCTCATGGGGGAGGACATCTCCAATATACCTCATGGGGGAGGACATCTCCAATATACATGGGTGACCATCACTCATATTATTCCGCCCACCCCCAGAACCTGGGGACACAGGAGGCTCCACCAGCCTCGACCTCTCCGGTGACGTCACCGGTCTGACACCAGGACACAGCAAAACGTCTATGAAAGGAAAAAATGGGCGGGGTAAGGGGCTCATATACAAGAGACGGAGGGCGGGCGCGAAAATTTTAACGGTGTGAGTTTACTAAAGCGAGACACAGCAGATAAGAAGAGCGGAGCCCGCACACGCAAGCTCCTCCCTCCCGAATCATCTGTTGCTAGGAGGGCAGACACAGCACAGAGAGGTTCCCTGCCGCAGCTAGACACCGCCCACTCAGCGCCGCCGGACTTCCCCGTGACGTCAGCGGCGGTTCCCTGCGTCAGGCGCACTGCGCTCCAGCCCTCTGCGTTCCCGACCCCCCTGAATACGGCCAATAGGTGGAGACAGCGGAGGCGGGACTTCCGGCGGGCACAGGAAGTGAGACTGTCTCGTTTTTTTTCCATCCTCCACCTCTTTACTGGATAGAGAAATTGTGTTACCTGCGGGTGTTCGGCCGCCTGACCCGCTCTGTCCCGGACACCCGAGCACCGAGGTACCGTACACTGGGCACTCCCTGACTCGGACCCACCGGTACATCGCGTTGTGTACTGTCTAATAACTGAGCGGCCCGTCACACGGAGCGTCCCTCCTCTCCCGCCCGACAGCCGCCACCACTCCGCTCAGCCCGGGAGAGAGAGAGAGAGAGACCGAGAGGGGAGGCCGGACAGTAAGAACAGGCCCGGAACTGGAGCCCAGCGCGGGCAGGTGAGAGGCCCAACACCACACTGACTACTGCCTCCCCCTCTCCCCCTCCTGTGCTCTACTCTACCTACTGCCCCCTCCCCCCCCTGCTATACCTACTGCCCCCCCCCCCCCCCCTGCTATACCTACTGCCCCCCCCCCCCCCTGCTATACCTACTGCCCCCTCCCCCCCCTGCTATACCTACTGCCCCCTCCCCCCCCTGCTATACCTACTGCCCCCTCCCCCCCCCTGCTATACCTACTGCCCCCCCCCCCCTGCTATACCTACTGCCCCCTCCCCCCCCCTGCTATACCTACTGCCCCCTCCCCCCCCCTGCTATACCTACTGCCCCCTCCCCCCCCTGCTATACCTACTGCCCCCTCCCCCCCCCTGCTATACCTACTGCCCCCTCCCCCCCCCTGCTATACCTACTGCCCCCTCCCCCCCCTGCTATACCTACTGCCCCCTCCCCCCCCTGCTATACCTACTGCCCCCTCCCCCCCCTGCTATACCTACTGCCCCCTCCCCCCCCTGCTATACCTACTGCCCCCTCCCCCCCCCTGCTATACCTACTGCCCCCCCCCCCCCCCCCCTGCTATACCTACTGCCCCCTCCCCCCCCCCCCTGCTATACCTACTGCCCCCTCCCCCCCCCCCCTGCTATACCTACTGCCCCCTCCCCCCCCCTGCTATACCTACTGCCCCCTCCCCCCCCCCTGCTATACCTACTGCCCCCTCCCCCCCCCCTGCTATACCTACTGCCCCCTCCCCCCCCCCTGCTATACCTACTGCCCCCTCCCCCCCCCCTGCTATACCTACTGCCCCCTCCCCCCCCCCTGCTATACCTACTGCCCCCTCCCCCCCCCTGCTATACCTACTGCCCCCTCCCCCCCCTGCTATACCTACTGCCCCCTCCCCCCCCTGCTATACCTACGGCCCCCTCCCCCCCTGCTATACCTACTGCCCCCCCTGCTATACCTACTGCCCCCTCCCCCCCCCCCCCTGCTATACCTACTGCTCCCTCCCCCCCCCCTGCTATACCTACTGCCCCCTCCCCCCCCCCTGCTATACCTACTGCCCCCTCCCCCCCCCTGCTATACCTACTGCCCCCTCCCCCCCCCTGCTATACCTACTGCCCCCCCCCCCCCCCCTGCTATACCTACTGCCCCCTCCCCCCCCCCCTGCTATACCTACTGCCCCCTCCCCCCCCCCGCTATACCTACTGCCCCCTCCCCCCCCCTGCTATACCTACTGCCCCCTCCCCCCCCCTGCTATACCTACTGCCCCCTCCCCCCCCCTGCTATACCTACTGCCCCCTCCCCCCCCCTGCTATACCTACTGCCCCCTCCCCCCCCCTGCTATACCTACTGCCCCCTCCCCCCCCCTGCTATACCTACTGCCCCCTCCCCCCCCCTGCTATACCTACTGCCCCCCCCCCTGCTATACCTACTGCCCCCTCCCCCCCCTGCTATACCTACTGCCCCCTCCCCCCCCCCCTGCTATACCTACTGCCCCCTCCCCCCCCCTGCTATACCTACTGCCCCCTCCCCCCCCCTGCTATACCTACTGCCCCCTCCCCCCCCCTGCTATACCTACTGCCCCCTCCCCCCCCCCCTGCTATACCTACTGCCCCCTCCCCCCCCCCTGCTATACCTACTGCCCCCTCCCCCCCCCCTGCTATACCTACTGCCCCCTCCCCCCCCCCCTGCTATACCTACTGCCCCCTCCCCCCCCCCCCCTGCTATACCTACTGCCCCCTCCCCCCCCCCCTGCTATACCTACTGCCCCCTCCCCCCCCCTGCTATACCTACTGCCCCCTCCCCCCCCCTGCTATACCTACTGCCCCCTCCCCCCCCTTGTACTGTACCCACTCCACCCCCCCCCCACTATACTTACTGCCCTTCTCCCCTCCCCTGTACTATACCCACTGCACCCCCCCACTATACCTACTGCTCCCTCCCCCCCTGTACTATACCCACTGCACCCCCTACTATACCTACACCACCCCCCCACTATACCCACTGCACCCCCCCTACTATACCTATTGTCCCCACCCCCCCACTATACCCACTGCACCCCCCCTACTATACCTACTGCCCCCCCCTGTACTATACCCACTGCACCCCCTACTATACCTACTGCCCCCCCCCCCGTACTATACCCACTGCACCCCCTGCTATACCTACTGCCCCCTCCCCCCCCCGTACTATACCCACTGCACCCCCCTTACTATACCTACTGCCCTCTCCCCCCCCGTACTATACCCACTGCACCCCCCTTACTATACCTACTGCCCCCTCCCCCCCCTGCTATACCTACTGCCCCCTCCCCCCCCTTGTACTGTACCCACTCCACCCCCCCCACTATACTTACTGCCCTTCTCCCCTCCCCTGTACTATACCCACTGCACCCCCCCACTATACCTACTGCTCCCTCCCCCCCTGTACTATACCCACTGCACCCCCTACTATACCTACACCACCCCCCCACTATACCCACTGCACCCCCCCTACTATACCTATTGTCCCCACCCCCCCACTATACCCACTGCACCCCCCCTACTATACCTACTGCCCCCCCCTGTACTATACCCACTGCACCCCCTACTATACCTACTGCCCCCCCCCCCCGTACTATACCCACTGCACCCCCTGCTATACCTACTGCCCCCTCCCCCCCCCGTACTATACCCACTGCACCCCCCTTACTATACCTACTGCCCTCCCCCCCCGTACTATACCCACTGCACCCCCCTTACTATACCTACTGCCCCCTCCCCCCTGTACTATACCCACTGCACCCCCCTTACTATACCTACTGCCCCCTCCCCCCCGTACTATACCCACTGCACCCCCCTTACTATACCTACTGCCCCCTCCTCCCCGTACTATACCCACTGCACTCCCCTTACTATACATTCTGCCCCCTCCCCCCCGTACTATACCCACTGCATCCCCCCGTACTATACCCACTGCACACCCCCCGTACTATACCTACTGCCCCCCCCTTGTACTATACCCACTGCACCCCCCCCCGTACTATACCCACTGCACCCCCCCCCACGCTCTACCTACTACACCCCCCCTACTATACCTACTGCCCCCTCCCCCCTCCTATACTATACCCACTGCACCCCCCCTACTATACCTACTGCCCCCCCCTACTATACCTACTGCCCCCTCCTATACTATACCCACTACACCCCCCCTACTATACCTACTGCACCCCACCTGTGCTCTACCCACTGCATCCCCCTGTACTATACCCACTGCATCCCCCTGTACTATACCCACTGCACCCCCCCCCCTTGTACTATACCCACTGCACCCCCCCCCCTTGTACTATACCCACTGCACCCCCCCCCCCCCTGTACTATACCCACTGCACCCCCCCCCCACGCTCTACCTACTACACCCCCCCTACTATACCTACTGCCCCCTCCTATACTATACCCACTGCACCGCACCCCCCCCCCCCCCCACTATACCCACTGCACCCCCCCTACTATACCTACTGCCCCCTCCTATACTATACCCACTACACCCCCCCTACTATACCTACTGCACCCCACCTGTGCTCTACCCACTACACCCCCCCTACTATACCCATTGCGCCCTCCCCCTGTGCTGTGCCCACTACCCCCCTGTATTCTCTGTACTCCACCCGCTGGCGCCCCCCGCCGTGCTCTACCCACTGTGTTCTCTGAACTGCACCCCTGTGTTCTCTGTACTGTACCTACTCCTGCCCCTTTATTTGCTGCACTATACCCCCACTATGCCCCCCATCCTATATCTACTGTGCCCCTTCCTCTGTCCTATACCTACTGCCCCCCTTTTATCCCCTGTACTATACCTACTGCCCACCTTTTATCCCCTGTACTATACCTACTGCACCCCTCTATTCTCTGTACTACACCTATTTACCCCCCCCATATTCTCTTTATTATATTTACAGTGCTCCATACCCCCTGTATTATACATTTCATCACCTACTGCACCCCTGTATTCTCTGTACTATACCTACCAGTACTCTTATATTCCCTGTATTATGCCCTCAACACCCCCCATATACTATGTATTATACCCCTCATCTCTTACAGCACCCCCATGCTCCTTGTATTATACCTACAGCACTCCTGTATTCTTGGTATCTTACCCTCATCACCCCCATACTCTGTACTATGCCCACAGCACCCCCATATACACTGTATTATACATTTTATCACCTACTGCACCCCTGTATTTTTATCCCCCTCATCTCCTACGGCACCTCCATATTATCTGTGTTTTATCCTTATCACCTGCAGCACCCCACATCCCCTGTATTATGCCTACAGTACCCACCTACCCCCTGTGTTTTGCACCAAATTCAGCACCCCACATTTCCTGTATTACTCTGCACACGTCATAACTCACATCAGCATCCTAATTTCTCTCTTAAACAAGCTATAGATGATGTAGTTTTCTTTCTTGCAACCATGGATTGCAAGAAAGTAAATCTCTTGATTTCTCCGTCAATGCTGATGGCATGAATACCCCCCCCGCGCTATTGTGTAATGCCAGTGGTGAACCTTCCCTGCCAACAGAACACAATGATTACTGCTGGCAGCTAAAACCACCGGCAGTGATCACATGCAAAAAATCTAAAGGCAGGTTGTACTGAAAGTCAGTCGATGGATTGGCTTAAGTACAACCAGCTTTGCCTGTAGATGGATTGAATCTTGGCCGGTTCATAGTGAATTGGCTGCGATTCGATCCATCTATGGCCAACTTTATCCTCCATGTATAGGACCCACATCAGCTGCATCTTATTTCCTTATGTCATCACTCACAGCAACCCCAGCTTTCGTTTCTTATTCTCCTTATCCTCCTGTCTGATAATTCTCGTTCCATCAGCTAAAAACTATTGTCCCTTACCATTGCTTTCTTAGCTTATCCCACTTGTGTTTTTACATGTATTCCCCTTACCATCCACGTTATCCTCCACGCTATCCCCATCTTATTTCCCATATCATTCACATCAGCCCCTTATTTCCTGTATTATCTTCCTCGTTACCACCATCTGCCCCATTTTATTTTTCAGATCATCCACATCTCATAT
This sequence comes from Aquarana catesbeiana, assembly GCF_042186555.1. Lineage (NCBI taxonomy): Eukaryota > Metazoa > Chordata > Amphibia > Anura > Ranidae > Aquarana > Aquarana catesbeiana. The sequence continues at coordinate 81,200,175 of NC_133328.1, forward strand.
ATTCCAAACACTTTATTTATAAGTTTTTTTTTTTTTTTCTTGTTCACTGATATTTCCCCGTACTAAGCCGTTTCAGCACCTGGTTTCTTGTTGTCTGGTTCTCGTAGACATGCACATCACCCTGTTTATTGGGTCAGCTTTGATCTTGTTCATTGTATTAATCATTATGTATAAGACCTACAGTAACTTCAGATGGTGTCTCTTGTGAATATAGTTTTTTTTTTTTTTTTTTTTGATGTTCACATGGCCTGCACTCTGCTTAGCTTTTTTTAGTCACCATCAATCCCATCAGCACCCCTAGGTGTTATTGATATTTTGGACTCCTCCCCTATTCACACCACTTGCCATTTATCTTTATTTGTGTGTTCTACCATTTCACACATCTGCACCACCACTGTGTGTCAGTTACAGATAATCAACGTACTGGGTATTGTAGACAGCCTTTAGAATTCTGTATGTGCTTGATTCATGCACCTAGCAGTTTTGTACTAGGTGGGCAGAGCCTGATGGGGAACTGAGAGACTAGTTTGCCATCGGGTCCGCTTTACCTTTGATTGGCAGTGAGTGGTTCCATAGCCACTGTTCAGTCCATTAGCTGTTTCAAATCTGCCCACCGCCATTCACTGTCAGTCAAAAGTAAAGTGGACCTGATGCGGAAGTATTCTTTCAGTTCTTTATCGGGCTCTTCCCTCCCAGTGATGTCACTTGCATCCACCATTTACATTTAACTGTAAATCTCCCGACTAAATGGGGCCTGGCAGACAGTACTATACATGAAGCTGTCACATACACGATAGCTTCCCAGCACAGGTGATGCCTGCTCGACACTGGTGCAAATGCTTGCCTGAATTAAACGCAGGTAGTTTTTTAGGGAACAACTGCCAAAAAAAAGTGAGGTTAGTGCTGTTTTGTGCCCTCTTCACTACACTGTTTAACGTTTCTGGATTGTGTCCTGCACCAGCCTATTTTTAGGGCCCAAACACTAAGACCCATGATAAATGCTTAAGGGTCCTTGCTAAGGCTGTCAAGGTCTGATGAGTTGGATGCCGTTGGCTAGTGAGGGTGCAAGCTGGGGAAAGGTCTGTCCAGACCCAAAGCATACTGCAAAAATAGGAAGAGACAACCCGGCTGCTGCACACCTCACCTCTGGCCCAAGTGGTCAGAAGGTAAAAGTGGCCTCAGCTCGATTCATCCAGACCAAGACTCCCAACATGTTTCACCCTGCCCTCGGGGCTTAATTATGGGATCGATCCCCCGCTGAGTAAGTGGAGTTCATAAACCGGACAAGCCCGTGTGAAAGGAACCTTAGGCTGGCCATACGTATTCAACTTTCTTGTACAATTTTCTTTTAGATTTGCTAAAAACCATATAATGAGATCAACACTAAATGGCTTTTTCATTTGTTTTAATTAGCCAGGCCCTTGCACTACATAGTAAGGTAAATCTAAAGAAAATTATACAGAAAATTGTATAATGTATGGCCAGGCCTAGGTGGCTAAGTTCAGTTGAGGTTAATCAGAAAGGTTAATGTTCAGGTGTGTGTACTTTTTTTTTTTTTTGGATGGTCTGCTAAGAGCCCATTCACACAGGGACGACTTGTCAGGCGACCTAGTCGCCTGACAAGTCGCCTCCCGTTCTGTACAATGGAACCGTTCTAATCGGAGCGACGCAAGTCGCTCCGACTTAGAAAAAGGTTCCTGTACAACTTTGGGGGCGACTTGGGGCGACTTGCATAGACTTCTATACAGAAGTCGTTTTGCAAGTCGCCGCGGAAGTCGATTGCAGGTCGCCTCACTGAGGCGACCTGCAAGTTGTGTTGCCCCTGTGTGAATGGGCTCTAAAGCCCCTGACCTTGTAGTTACTCCAATTTTCTTGTTCATCCATCCGTATGACAGCTTCTCCCCTATCTTCTGGTGCACAGCACCACTGTTGCTGATAATTACCATTCATCCTGTTTTTTTTTTTTTTTTGCACCACATGCTCCATCTTTACCGTTAATGACGTTTACATTATTTACACCACTGTAGTAATATATTATATGGCTTTTTTTCCCAATACATTTTATAGCAACCTTATGGCAGTTTATCTTTGAGGCCCCTTAGGCCCCTTTCACACTGTCGGACCGTTCAGGTCCGCCTGTCAGTTTTGAAAGCGGACCTGAACGGGCGCTCCATGCTAGTCTATGCAGCGACGGATGTCAGTGTGACATGTCCGCTGACATCCGACCCGGTCTGATCCACTAAAATCAGACGGATGCCCCTACGTTCGCATCCCTCCCGATCGGATCGGGTGAGATCTGATGAAAACGGACATGCTTTTCGTTTTCGTCCGATCTCCATAGGAAGCAGCGGCGCTCGACAGGCCCCTCCCCGCTCAGTGAGCAGAGAGGGACCTGTCATCCACCGGCTCAGCGGAGATCAACGGAGAGATCTCTCGCTGAGCTGGCGGACTCCGAGGCAGCGGATCCGCCTTGTGAGAATGATGCCTTACACAATATTGAGCTGTTAACACAATGTATGGTAATGGGTGTTAATGCCGTGTGGTGCCCACCCCAATGCATCTACCCTACCCACTTGCCTTGCTCCGTGCTGCTAAAAAGCATGCCCTTTTTTGCTGTTAGGTGGACCGTTAAAATTACTGTGCTCCTTACCGTAATGCAGTTCAACAGAGTGAATGGGACTTTATCTCTGGTTCACACTGGTGCGATTTGTCATGTCGCATTACATGTGGCTCCACATGTTCGGTAATGGAACCGTTAAGATCATTACGACTCATGTCCCCTTCTGCAGACTCACCTTTTGACCTGCTACAAAGTTGCAGTGTGATAACTGGGGAGAGGAGGCAGAATGTTTCCTGCAGACTCATGACGCCATATCGGCCTAGGCAGGCACTTGATGGGAGTCTGAACACTGAATAATGAAACGTACAACTTTTCTGAGAAATGATACAGTTGCTCTTTTGTGACATGTTAGGAATCTATTCATGCTAACTTGTTACATTACTGAATAGTTGAGTTTGAAGGGCACTTGTACTGAGTGTAAATAGACTGCCACTGTTAAACTTGCATTTTGAAAATGCTAGCTGCCTGAATATGACTCATTTAAAGTGGTTGTATACCTGTTTTTTACCTACAGGTAAGCCTATGATAAGGCTTATCTGTAGGTAAAATGAATATCTCCTAAACCTGTACTGTTTAGAAGATATTCACTTTGCATGCAGCCGCTGACGTCAGTGGTGCATGCGCTGTGAAGGTCCGGCACACACTGCCGGACCTTGCCAGAAAGAAGACTTCCACGCGGGAGTGATGTCATCGCGAACCCGGAAGAGGGTAACATGTCGGCTCCCTCGCCAGTGACCGGGACCAGACGCTGATGCCTTGTTCTAAGGTAAATATTTCATAATGAGCTAGTATGCGGTGCATACTAGCTCATTATGCCTTTTGCTTTTTTTTTTGTGCGGGTATACAACCGCTTTAACTGGCATTTTAAAAAGTCCTTTCTGCCAAGAACACAAGCCTTACTGTCCATGAGCTTCCTAATGAACCTGCCGCATACTTGTTGGCTGTGTTGTATACCAGGTCCCTCTACATCTATACTGTTTTTTGTAATAATGAAGGACTCAGCTAAGGAAACTACAGAGCACAGCGGCGGGGGGGGGTGCAGTCATCTGAGCCTCTGGAAGTAACAGATGCAGGAGATTTTTCAGCAAGTTCATCTCTTCAAAACAATGGATTTCATCAGCTTGAGCAGTGGACATGAAATTATTTTCTTTGTGGAAGAACCTCTTTTTAGATCTCTTCTAAAATACTAGTATGCTTGTCCTTCATCTGCTTTTTGTTTCAGGTTAAGTGATTTGAAATTTCCAAGCCAGGGAAAGCTAGACAACTAGCATTTTCAGAAGGTCTTTAATGACCACCTCAATAAGACTGTCAATTACAGTAATCCTATATTAACATTCATCACCTCTGTTTCCTGAAACATATTCTCAATGCTATTTTTCTTTCTCTGTCAACTTTATTCCTCTGAACATGATCAAATTATTCTCGGATTTTCTTACATGTTGGTATTACTTGTTACAAACTTCTGTACTTGTCAGTAAACCACATTATTAAAAAAAACAATTAAAGGCTGTATTATTACATGCAGTTCATACTCGTTCCTATCACATCTGAGCAGCCCGTGTGGCTATAGAGCAGTGATGGCGAACCCTGGCACTCCAGATGTTTTGGAACTACATTTCCCATGATGCTCAAGCACTCTGCAGTGTAGATGAGCATCATGGGAAATGTAGTTCCAAAACATCTGGGGTGCACATCATGTTGTTGCAAAAAATAATAAATATTTAATTTTAAATATATATTTGTATGACAATTTAACCACTTGCCAACCGCGCTATAGCCGCATGGCTGCTACAGCGCGGCTGGCTAGTTCTGGGATACAGTCATAGGACAGCATATCATGATTGTGCACTGCTGATTACAGATTGAGGTAAAGAGCCAATCAGTGGCTCTTTACCATGTGATCTGCTGTGTCCTATCACAGCTGATCTTGGTTGCAAACAGAAGTTATTGGCTGACAGGATGAGGAGAAGAGAGCCGATAACCGGCTTCTTTAAAAGGGACAGTGTCCTGATTATCAGTGCAGTCCCAACAGTGCCCATCAGTGCAGCCTCATTAGCGCACATCAGTGAAGGAGAAAAATTACCGGTTTGCAAAGTTATGAAACAAACTATGAAATGTTTTTATTTTATTTATTTTTTCAAAATTTTTGGTTACTCGTTTAAAAAAAAGTGTTGCATGACCAAGATTTGTCATTCACAGTGCGACAACGCTGAAAGCTGAAAATTGGCCTGGGCAAAAAGGGGATAAAAGTGCTTAGTAGGCAAGTTGTTAAAACTGTTTATTGATAAAATTATTTATTTTTACTCTATATCAGAAGGCTGATTTTCTCTAGTCGTCTGTCCAGGACAGCACTACGGAGATGGGCTCCACCTCCGGAGGCAGGAAACACAACATTCAGATCAATAAAGGGCGGCTTCCATCCCTCTTCCCCAGTCTTTGTGTTTCCTCCACTGGAGGAGCAGGCTGAATGGGAGCTTTCCTTCTCCTGAGTCTAGGGGCTGCCTAAGGAAGAGGGGGAAGAAGGTCTGCAAGTACCTAGATAAGGATGGCAGGCATCTGAGTCCCCTGGTCAGGCTGCAGAGGAGCTGGTACCGGCATCCTCCTCCAGGATAGCCTGGGGAGGGCTGGCGTTCCCCACACGTGGCTCACAACGGTCTGCTGGCCGGATACTGTGAGTCCACTGTGGGGTGGGCGTAGGCCTTGAGTGGAATGCAGGAGGAGAGCTGGGACTTCCGGCACACTACTTCCAGGTCACGCGGCGAGTGTGGACGCCGGATCAATGGCAATCTATTTTTAAAAAAATGCAAGCCACAGGACGGTCCTGATCCACTGTACGATGCTCCAGCAAAGAACAAAGGACAGCATGGATCTAGCTGAACCAGGTGGCAATGGTGCCGGCCCAGCTCTGGTAGGTGGACACTGAAGTGCCTTTGACCTACAGGGCTGCTGGGGGGGGGGGGGGCGGGGGGGTTTGATGGTCTCAATGTTAGCACCCCCCCCCCTTTTTTTGAGATGGGATCCAGGCTAAAGAGTCATGTGAATCCCATCAGTTTTCTGACAGCAGCTTGTCTTTGTTTTTTCTTTTCCTTTGTCTCCCTTCTCTTTTCTCCTTCTCTTGTCTCCGTCTCAGCCCAAAGAACCGGAGAGGTCAGGGGGGAAGAAGAGGTGTCTGTCATGTACAAACTAATTTTAAAAAGGCTGGAACAAGCCCCTTTGTAAACCCTGTATTGATAAATTGGTCTACAAGGAGGCAACGGGGGCATGCAAAGAATTGGCGTTCAGAAAGAAATGAAGGCCATTAAGTCCCCCCGCTTCAGCCCCAGAGGAGGGTGACGAATCTGGGAGAGGAATCGGATCCTTTGGATGAGCTAAGTGAGGTGGCATCATCCAAAGATATTCCGAGCCAAAGGAACAAGTTCACCCAGATACAGGCTCTCGCACAAGGAGGTGGATGCCTTATTGGGGGGTGATCTACAAGATGCCAGATTTCTAAAAACAGCAGGCCTCCTTGTCCCTACATGACCAGATGTACCTGAAAGAAGACCAAAACAGGGTATTTCCAATACACAGTGCACTGGCGGACTCTATCAAAAAATAGTGGGTGGAACCGGAGAATTCGTTTTTTTTCCCTAAAAGTCTGAAGAGGGGCTTCCACCTGTATTTGGAACAAAGTGCCCAAAGTCGCAGGCTTTTCCTAGTGCACCAAATCAACGTACCTCGCCTTTGAGGACATGGGTGTCCTTGGGGAACCTATGGACAAGAAGATGGAGGTACCGCTGAAAAGGTCATGGGAAGTAGCCATGACCAATTTAAAACCAGCAATGGCTACAACAATAGTGGCTCGTAATTTGAAGGTCTGGCTGGACCAGTTACAAGGGCATTTGGCAAGTGGGACCTCCAGGAAGGAAGTTCTTGATTCCCTTCCCATGCTGCTCAAGGCGGCAGGTTATATGGCAGACGCGTCTGCAGAGTTGGTCAAGCTATAGGCAAAGGCTGCTGCCCTAGTAAATTCCTCTCGCAGGGCTTTATGGTTAAAATCCTGGTCAGGGGAACTGGCCTCTAAAGTAAGGCTGTGTGGCATCCCATATGAAGGAGACCTCTTGTTTGGACAAGATCTAGAAAAAGTTGTAGACCGTACTGCCGACAAGGAAAAAAAAAAAAGGCTTTTCTCATCAAAAGTAAGAACCCCGGGGAAATGTTTCTTTTCGCCCCCAAAGATCAGGGCTGTCACAGGGACAGACCCCGAAAGGGTCAAACTGTAAAACAATGGAGAAGAGGGAAGCAGAAAGGTGTCCTGTTTTAATTTCCTAAGAAAACCACCAAATCCCAGTGACTTGGTTCCTGTGAGAGGGAGATTGGGGCAGTTCCTCCCACAATGGGGAAAAGACTACCCCAAATGCATTTATACTGAGGATAATCAGGGAAGGCCATCGAATCCAGTCCAAGGGCACTCCGCCTGCAAGGACGTTCGTAACCATGCCTCCCAGGGATCCTCAGAGGACAGCCTTCTTGTCACAAATTGGCGACTTGGTAGGCCAGCGGGTTCCTGTTCCAGTGCCACAGTGAGAAATAAACCACGGTGTCTACTCTCACATTTTCGTAGTAAGGAAACCGTCGGGAAAATTCCGCCTAATGTTGAGCTTGAAGCCGCTGAACAATTGGGTGACCTACAAGAAATTTCAGGTGGAAACTATCTTTACGGTGAAGTAAATAATTCCCCCGAGTTGCTTCATGGCCACCCTCAATCTGAGGGAAGCCTATTTACACGTCCTGATCCACCAAGAGTCTCAAATTTTTGAGGGTGGCAATCAAGTGGGGAAAGCAGGTCCGACATTTTCAATTCAGGGCCTGTCCTCATCCCCCAGGATTTTTACGAAAATCCTGGCGGAGACACTGGCCACCTTGAGACTGAAAAGAATATTGGTCATCCCATACTTAGACAACCTTTTTATTTTTTTGCACCCTCCGCACTCCAATTACAAGCTGGGGTGGTTGATAAACAGGGAGAAGTCGAACCTAACCCCGACACAGGTCTTACAGTACTTGGGGGTCTTGGAGAACTCAGTGACACAGAAGATCTACCTTTTTTCAGAACTATCTGGCAGTTCTTTCTGTTCAGTTATGTCGGGTCTGGGTCTCCTGGCAGCAACAGTCCTTGCAGTACCATGGGCAAGGGCCCATTTCAGGTGTCTCCAGACCAATATCCTGAACAGCTGGGACGGAGCACAGGAATCGCTGGACACAACCTTCCGCCTATCTCCAAAGACCAAGAGATCTCTATGGCGGTGGAGGGACGAAGAGAACCTTGTGCAGGGTCTGTTTTGGTCTCTTCTGGTGTCCGTCCGCATCACCATGGATGCCTGGGGCTGGGGGGCCCACGGGGGGGGGTCAAGAGTAGCCCAAGGGCGCTCGGAGAAAGCACAGTCCCAAAGATCAGCCAACTGGAGGGAGTTGCAAGCAATCTGGGAAGTGCTAAGGACATTTGCCAGAGCTGAAAAGTCACCACGTACAAGTCCTCTCGGACAGTGTGGTAGCAGTCTTTTATTTAAACAAACAAGGGGGAACAGGGTGTCCGTCCTTAACCACTTCCATACAGGGCATTTTCACCCCCTTCCTGCCCAAGCCAATTTTCAGCTTTCAGCGCTGTCGCACTTTAAATAACAATTGCGCGGTCATACAACACTATACCCAAATGACATTTTTATCATTTTTTTCCCCACTAATAGAGCTTTCTTTTGGTGGTATTTGATCACCCCTGCTTTTTTTATTTCTTGTGCTATAAACAAAACAAGAGTGACAAGTTTGAAAAAAACACAATATTTTTTACTTTTTGCTATAATAAGTATCCAAATTTTTTTTTTTTTTTTTAACAAATTTTTTCCTCAGTTTAGGCCGATACGTATTCTTCTACATATTTTTGGTAAAAAATATCGCAATAAGCGTATATCTATTGGTTTGCGCAAAAGTTATTGCGTCTACAAAATAAGGGGATCAATTTATAGCGTATTTATTTATTTTTTTACTAGTAATGGCGGTGATCTACGATTTTTTTTTTTTTTTTTTTTTTTTTTTTTTTTATCGTAACTGTGATATTGCGGCGGACACATCGGACAATTTTGACACATTTTTGGGACCATACACATTTATACAGCGATCCGTACTATAAAAATGCATTGATTACTGTATAAATGGGACTGGCAATGAAGGGGATAACCAGGAGGGGGCGCTGTAGGGGGTTAATGTGTTGCTAGGGAGTGATTCTAACTGTAGGGGGAGGGGATTCACAAGAGGAGGAGACCGATCGGTTTACACACACAGATCCACGGTCCTGCTCGGTTACCGGGCAATCGTGGGTGCCCGGCGGACATCGCGTCCGCCGGGCACGCACACCGGGACCCGAGCGATGCCGGGGGGCGCACGCTCGCCCCCTGGGCTGCCTGGAAGGCTGTGCCGTCCAAAGACGGCGGCCCGCAACAACAGCTGCACCGGGCGGGCAGCAAGTGGTTAATCAGACTGGTGAGCGCCATCTTTTCTTGGGCCGAGAGCAACCAGAAGCTTTAAACCAAACTGGCAACCACAGAAAATGAAATGCACTTAAAGTGGTAGTAAACTCTTTACTACCACTTGTACCTACAAGTAAGCCTCTAATAAGGCTTACCTGTAGGTACTGTGAATATCTCCTAAACTTGTTTAGAGATATTCACAGTGCATGCAGTCGATGACCTCATCTGTGCATGCTCTCTGAAGGTCCAGGTTACAGTGCCGGCCTGGCAGTGTACATAGATTTGCAAAACAATGGGATAAAGGAATATTCCTGAACTTTGTTTTACCTCATGGTTACTGTGAAATTGTGTGAATGCATCAATGTAGTGCATGTTCTCAGCTTGCAGAGTTTGGATTCATTTTAATGAGTTTACCAAAAATTTAAATATTGCAGAATATACAGCCTCCTGCTACATAACTAAGCTCCATTTCATGCTGAATAAACTCAATTATTAATGTATCATTAATAGAAAACTATCTTTAGATAGATTTTTACTCCAAAAGCTGTTTTTTTTTTTTTTTTTCACAAAAAAAAAAAAAAAAAAAAAAATTGATAGCTCTGGTCAGAGCTGCTGTACTAACAATCCAATGTTTGTACAGCTATCTCCCCTGTTGTGCTATTGTGTTCTGACCCCCAAAGCCAGAACATTCCGGTCAGCAGACCTTTTTCAGCAATGACCTTTCACGGGCCGAATGTCGACCATTTTCTATTGAACTGGCCAATGCCGCCTGACAATCAGCCCGTGTGTACTAGGCTTTACTCTTCATCAGCTAATCTCTGTATTATCTATTTTACCACTTGACCCTCCCTATCAGATTGTATGTGCAGGGCCCTTCTAACCCTCTTGTATTTTATTGTATTATAACTGTGATTTCTTCCTTTATTTTGTAAAGTGCTGTGCAAACTGTTGGCGTGATATAAATCCTGTATTATAATAGCATGCCAGGGTCCTCCTGGTGAACCAAGCCTAGTCTTGCTTATCCCATACCATACAGTAGCAATAAGAGTTAGAGTTTTACAGGAAGAGTATACCAATATATGCTTATTTCTTGTCCACATTAATATATGGAGAACCCCTATTCTTGTTGTGACAGCGCTAGGCCCTGACACTTGTTTTCCTAAAAATAAAGAGCAAAATCTGGTGCAGCTCTGCTTAGAAACCGACCGGCTTCAGGTGTGTTTTTTTTTTTTTTTTTTTGTAAAAGCTTAACCCCTTCGTGCCTAAGTCTTTTTATGACACTTGTTGCTTACAAGTTAAAATCAGTATTTTTTTGCTAGAAAATTACTTGGAACCCCCAAACATTATATATAATTTTTTAGCAGACACCCTAGACAATACAATGGCGATTGTTGCAATATTTTGCGTCGCACTGTATTTGGAAGAAATACACTTTCATGAATTTAAAAAACAAAGCCATAAAGTTAGCCCAATTTTTTTTGTATAATGTGAAAGATGTTACGCCTAGTAAATAGATACCTAACATGTCATGCTTTAAAATTGCGCACATTCGTGGAATGGCAAAAAAACTATGGTACTTTAAAGTGTTAATAGTTTTTAAAGCAGCTGCAGGCATCACCCCAGTACAACCCCTTGAAGCCAAAGGCCACTTATTTGCTTTATGTCAGCGTCGTGGGGTTAATTGAACAAGCTGACATTGGAAGCTGATTGGCCACCATGCACAGTTGCACCAGGTTTTGCACTCTCCAGTTTTAGTAAATCAACCCCAAAGGGTTCTCAAAGATAGTGTTAGGGGCTGCAGAAAAGACAGTTTTCATTTTTTCCAGGTTTTGTAATCCTGTATCGGTATGCCTAGCCCAAAGGCTTCAGAATCTTGGATGAGATGAAGCCTTCAATCCTGTGTCTAGGTCAGGTCTGGAGACCTGCAGACCGATTGTGTAGGTAATATGCACACTTGTTATAAGTGAGGCCTGTTTGTAGTTTAAGGCTTCCTTCAGTAGACAGGTGTGGGCCCTGTTAGAGGAGGTTGTCCACACAAGACGGCACACTCCATGCTGGAAGAAATTCCTTATCCACAGGACTTAGTGGGTTGAGATGGCTATGGAGACTGGAAAAGCCAGGATGACTGCAAGTTCAGGGGACTACGTGAATCTGGAGGTCTTGGAGAAGTGAGAGCCCGGGGTGTGTCAGATAAGGTTACTCACCGAGGCCGAGATGCTGAGAGCGGTAACCTCTTGCGACTAAGCGCACTCCACTCCTGGAGATGGTACAGGGGGTGAAGGGCACAAAGAGGCACGAGTCACCAGCAGGCTGGGCAGGTCTTGTGAGAAGGTCACCGGCAGGGAGAGAGCTGTGCAGGACTGGAAGATGCTGAAGCTCAGGAAAGAGGATGAACAGCTGCTCCAACAGGCCGGGGGTCAAACACCGTTGACTAGTAAGAGTCTCTAGATAGGCAAAAACAGTCTAGTGTGAGGACTGTTAGCAGGTCTGTCAGCAGATTGATGACTAGTACTGAAGATTGAGAGCAAAAGTCCGTAGGCAGACTGAGGGTCAAACACAGGTGACTGGAAGCAAAGTCTGTGAGCAATCCAGGGGTCGAGCACTGAAGACAATAGCAAAGTCCAGGAGCAGGCTGAGGGTCAATCACTGGAGACAGGAAGCAATATCCGTAGACAGGCCGAGGGTCAAACACAGGAAGCAAGTGGAGAAATCCGAGAGGCAAGCTGAGGGTCAGATGCAGGTAGAGATCAGAGCAGGTCAAGGTCAATCCGGGTCACAACAGGTAATCAAGAATCAGGATACAAAGCAGGAAACACACGAGGAGCTGAAAGACAAACCAGCAATCTGGTCATGGCACAGAGTGGCTTTTATAGGCCAGTGGGAGGCTCATGTGTGCGCTATTGCGTACGCGCGTTTGCCGTTATGCTGAATTGCACAGCGCATTAGCCGTTTCGCTGAATTGCACACAAACATTAGCCGTTTAGCCGAATTGCGCACGTGGATTAGCCGTTTCGCTGTATTGTACCCAGGGATGCGCCGGAGTGCCGCTCTACCGCGCATGTGTGAAGGAAGGCAGCGATATTGATGAGACTGGTACTTGCCTCTTTCCTGACAGGGTGCCAGCATATTCCCTATTTAGAGGCCAGGGAGTGGGCTTGTGTTACAGGCTGAATGAACCAGGAAGAGCTCAGAGAGCTTGGTGAGACAGTCTGTGGAACCAGTGAAAAGGGAGCCAGGTGGCTTGGCATTTTTGTGCTACAAGCCCAAAAAGTTTGTATTGGCAGGCTCTCACTAAAATTGCTACTACTACAGAGCTGATAATCTCCCAAGATCACAGTGTATAGTACACCTTGCTCATTACTATACTTGTATACCCAGTATAGGTATTTTTGGATGTAAGTGTAGAATGCTTGTCAGGCTCCTATTGCTGTGTGCCCCTGTTGGTGAGGTTCATACTCTCTCTTTGTATTGCTTATTCTCTCAGAGGGAATTTTTTTTTTTCCAAATTTCGGGTTGTTACCAGACCAGAAATTTTTTCTATCCTATTGGGCCACTACTCCTGGTGACTAACCTGTCTTCCCTCACTTTTGGAGTTATTTTCTCTCATTTCCTGTTTTAGCTCAAAAAGACAGGAGTTATATAACCTTCTCTTTACCTAGAAGTTGGGAGCTAGGGTCTCGTCAACCTGTTTTGTAGATTTAAAAAAAGAAAATTGTGGGTGTTCTGCGTGTACTGGGAGTTCTATTTGTGTTGCCTTTGTAGCATTCGTTTTGCCTAAATACAGTAACCTTTACTTTTACGCTGTAACTATAACAAAAACAATCAAATTTTACAGGATTCTCTTTAGTCTGCATTATCTTTTAAAACCTGCTTAAAATGTAATTATTTGTGGTCCGTTTACAGATGTATTGGCTGTGTTTATAGCTTGTCATTTTAGGGGCACATGAGGTATTTTCCTATAGATAATAGTGCTGATGCCTCGAAACAGTCAAGGTTTGCTTTTGGATAGCGGGATTATCATTGTATTTGTTCTGTTCTCTGACCCTACTTTATACAATCAGTTTGGTTTACACCCAGTGATTTCTTTTATTAGATTGCTTTGTGTGTGATGTTTGTATGTGTTTAGGAGGGAGGTGGATAACTATGTAGATTGTTGTGAGGTAATGTTGCTGTGCACCTTCCTTATGCTTGGAGATCTTTTTAGTCTTTGCCACATTGTTCTAAGTGACATTTTACATATTTTCTATTTTCTTTTTGGCAGTTGCCATTTTTAAATGAAAAGTCCAATCAAGAATGGGCAGTTCTACATAATTCTCCTTCTAAAGGATTTTTAAACCGAAAAATAAAAATGTTGACTACACCTTAACAGTCCTTTACATGTAATTTTTATATTTTTATTTTTTTTGCTTTTTCTCACTTTTGTTTACCCAGTGATCCTGCAAGAAAATGCTCACTCCTTATACTGTATCCCTGGGCTGTCCCTCTGATTAGTACTGCAGACATCTCCCCCTTTCCCCATCTCCATAATATAAGGTGGAGGTGTTTTGTAGTCCAGAGATGTGAACTGGGAAATTTTGATTGTGTTTTTGAATTTTCAGTTCAGTGCACAAATTACAAGGACACCAGATTGCTGGCAGAATCAGCAGGTATTTTCTGTACTTTCAAAATATGTACTTGGCTGGAAAAAGTAATGAATGGCAGCTTTCACCTCTAAGAACTAAAATGCTGCAATATATTATTATTTCCCTAACCCTCTTCCAGGACATCATGAGTGGCTGCGTCCATCTACACAGGAAACACAAGGTCCACAGTGAAAGAAAAAGGCATCCGTAGCCAGCATGCCTCGATTATTTGTCTTTCCTTGGCCTTGTAGGGGGCATCATACAAATAATATCTTGCTTTTTTTTTTTTTTTTTTTTTTTTTGCCTTTGTGTTAGCAGGCAGTGACTTCACCTGTACAAAGCTGAAAAGCTGATTTAACTCAGGACAGTGGACTGAAAACTTTGGAGAGGAGGAAAGGGAACCATTGCAATATGGTCTTTTTTTTTTCCCCTTATTTTTTTTTAGCCTCCTGAGGTTTTCACTGGCCTAGTGGGAAGGGCTATTTTTCCCTCTGCTGTCTGCCAACCTATTTGACACCCCCAGCCCCCTGCTGTTTGAGAGGGGGGGGGGGGGAGGAGAGAAATGTATGAAAGCATCCAAAATGATATGCCTGTGAGTTAAGGCCATAGAAAAAATAAAAATTCAGTACTGAAATTTTTGGTCATTACTTATGCTCATTTGTGTGCAACTCCTTTTTTGACTCCTGTTCTTAAAAATAACCCTACTCATACTCTCCGTTCTCCAATTGCTTCCCTTAAGCTGGTCATACACTGAGCAAATTTTATCTGCTTCCTGATGAATCGGCAGAAATTCGCTTTGTGTGACCCTCATACTGGGTGGAAAATTGTCAGCTGAACAAATCGTGCGCTGTAATGCTGTTTTGGGAGCTGGTGCCTGCCAGAGTACAATGGCCGGTACTGCAGATTATTCAATCTGCGCTGTATAAGTTGGATAAAGGATTCTGTTAGATTATTTTTGTTCAGCCCACAGGCTGAAGTGTATGGCCAACTTTAGTGCCCTCTACTACTGGCTGCTGTCCTTATGATTTGAATGAGGCCATATGTTGTTCAACCCAGTACCTGGGAGCCTGTGCGGTCATTGAAACGCCCCCCACATTGGGTTGCATTGGTTCTCAGCCTGGGATCAAAGTGCATTGCTGTCAGGACCATTCCTATTTAGTACAGATTCAATATAGAATGCCCCATATCAATTATGTACAGAACAAAGCCAGGTAAGGATTTGAAATAAAGTTGTGTGTGAAGTTTCTAGTTGACCTGGAATGGATTTTTTTTTTCCATTTTAAAGACACTCTTAATGTTAAGTCATAGAGGAATGTTTTTTTTTTTTTTCACTTGCTATGTCAAATAGCATTCAACCTATAATTTACAGATGCTAAAATAAAGCATGCCATTCTTAAAGGAGAAGTAAAGCCAAAGCTTGTTTGGCTGTACTGTGAATCACAAGAGTACAGTTTGTTCTGCACTCATGTGATGTTTTTAGCAGACAGCGGGCTACAGCCCGCTGACGTCAGAGCCAGTCCAGGCTCGGGCAAGATCATGACCGTGAAGTCAGGATCCGTTCGCATGCCTGCACCGGCACCCAGCTCAGCCTCTCAGCAAGCCGCCGAGAGCCAGAGCCAGCTGCTCCTGCCCCCTCCATAGCCCAGTGCTCCAGTGAGCACAAGGTGGTGGTGGGGGGGGGGGTTGAGCAGAGAGCCACTGACTCTCTGCTCAGGGAACTATGAGACCCGAGCGATCAGCAGTGTTTGATCGCTTGGTTCTCAGTGTTAAGAGGCGTCAGGGAACAGATGCAGCACCGGACCGATGTTGCATCCACCTAGGTAAGTATAATTGTGAAAAAAGCAAAAAAAAAAAACATACATCTTTTAATTTGCATAGTGGGATTCAGTACATTAGCAGTTCATGAAAATATGTTGCTAAGGATGCCTTTAATACAGGGGTAGGCAACCTTGACCCTCCAGGTGTTTTGAAACTACAAGTCCCATGAGACATTGCAAGACAGGAACAATCACAGGCATGACTCCTAGAGGCAGAGGCATGATAGGCTTGTAGTTTCACCACAGAGGGCCGAGGTTGCCTACCCCTGCTGTAATCTGACCTTGGGCTTTTTCAAGACTTCAGAATAACACAGTGAGCCAGTAACAAGAACGGAGACATGAGAATTTGGGGAAACAATGTAGAAAATGGGTACCAATGCCATGGACACAGTGCAAAGCATCTTAAATTTTTCTTATTTGAGTTTAAAGCGGAATTAAAGTCTGACTTATTCCCTGCTTCAGCAATCTATCGCCCACGAGGTCCTGCACTGGCTTCTTTTCTCTGGGTGCTGGTATTCTCCTGTGCATGTGCAAGAGTGCATTCATCCCAGCGCACGCATGCCCAGCACAGTCAGTATACATTTCACAGAAGATAGAGGCGGCAAGGAGGTTTATGTTGTTGCAGCAGATACATTGCGTGTCTCTTCTGCAGTAATGAGCCTGCCTGCTCGCGTGTTTTTTTTTTTTCTTTGCTCTTTTAAAGTAGTTGTTCACCTCAGACGTGACCTCAAAAAAAGCACTTCCTTTTTATACTGTGTACTAGGGCTGCAACTCTTTTTTCATAATTGATTAGTTGGCCGATTTATCGCTTTGATTGGACAATAACCTTAAACCCAGTGTGATGTATAATTTAGTTAATATGTAGAGTTTCAAAAAAAGGGGTAATATATTCCTAAATATTTATATGCATATAAATAACCAACTACAGGCGGTCCCCTAGTTGGACATCCGACTTTCAAGCGGAGGGAGACAACAGGAAGTGAGAGGAAATCTACTCCTAGGAAGGGAAATCCACTCCTGCAAGAGTTATTATGGTAAAAAAGGTACCTCCACTGATGCTTTATTACCAAGGCTTGTTTCCACAACAGCCCAAAATGTTCACAATCCAATTCTTGTTGGGACAGAAAGTGAGGTGACATCTTCTGAACAGGGGCACAGACGTCAAGACAAACATTACAGGGGTGTTAACCCTTCCCTATGCTATCCAAAAAGCTTAAAAATCATTTTTTTGGCTAGAGCTACACTTAAAAAAGTACCTGTTCTGACTTTCAAACAGATTCAACTTAAGAACAAACCTACAGACCCTTTCTTGTTTGTAACCCGGGGACCACCTGTGTATGGTCAGGGAGCAAAATGTCTAATCCACTCTGAGAATAACAGACAGAAGAGAGATACTGTATATACTATGAGAGGTTGAATCTAGTAAATATCATCAGACTCGGAGATCAAATTGTAAGAACGTTCGTTCGATTTTTCTGATCGTTGGTGGGGTCAAATCAAAGTTCGTTTTCAACCATAGTGATTGGAAAGTTTGAAGGAGCAGAATAGAAAACTTCTTGGTGAAAGGAATTTTCAGGCAGTGTATGTGGTTTTCATTGAGAAATTACATTCATTTTAAAACTGAACGTTAAAAGCAAGTGACATTTTCAAACAACATTCTTTCATTCAGTGAATGTACAAAGATTTTTCCGTATGAATAGTCTTGTCCGAAATTGGCCAGCATAAGGCTCGGTTTACATCTATGCAGTTTGCTTTTGATCCGTTTCTGCAGTGCTTTTTGCTGTGCGTTTTGCATTTTTTTTTTTAATACTTCTTTTTTTTGGCAAATTTGTTGGGCAGATTAAAAAATGCAAATTGCTGCAAAAACGAACTATATGCCTTTCTGCAGCTTCTCCATTGAAGTCTATTGAACCAAAAAAAAACAGTTTTACGTTTGAAATAAGTCCTTGACCCTTTCCAAATACGCAGCGAATGAAAAAAGCATAGATGTGAATGTGTCTATTGGATCATTGGATACCTTGTTAAACAAACCGTAGTGCATTTCTGCAAAAAACGCATAGGTGTGAACCAAGCTTAAGATGTTTAGTAGCATGCTGCTTTTTTTTTTTTTTTTTTTTTTTGTATCCCCTTTCATAATGGGGTTTAACTAAAATTAGCCCTTTATAGTACTACTATAAGGGGTTAATTTATACTGTGAAACAGTGACAGTAATAATATATATTATATCATATTATAATAAATGCACCCAGAACTAGGGCATATGGGCATTTTTAACTAGGAGTCAGACATGAAGCTATATGAAGGGTGGAAGGGAGATATAAATCTTTTATATTAAGCACTTCAACCCCAGAAGGATTCACCCCCTTCCTGACCGGGTAATTTTTTGCGATGCAGCACTGCGTCGCTTTAACTGACAATTATGCTGTCCGGCGCTGTACCCAAACAATATTGACATCCTTTTTTCCCCCACAAATAGAGCTTTCTTTTGATGGTATTTTGCGCAAAAAACAAAAAAGCGACAATTTTGAAAAAGAAAACCACTATTTTTTACTTTTTGCTATAATAAATATCCCCAAATTAAAAAAACCCACAAACTTCCTTCTCAGTTTAGGCCGATATATATTCTTCTGCATATTTTTGGTAAAAAAAATAAAAATAAAATAATCTCTAAGTGTATGTTGTGGGGTTTATTTTTTTTTGGCAGACTTATCGGACACTTTTGACACTTTTTTTTTTTTTCTTGGGAACACTGACATTTATATAGCCACTGATTACTGTATAAATGTCACTGGCAGGGAAGGGGTTAACACTAAGGGGCGATCAAGGGGTTAAATGTGTTTTCCTCAGCGTGTTCTAACTGTAGGGGGGAGGAGACCAATCGGTGTTCCTGTATACTAGGAACACACGATAGCAGCCAGACCGTGGATTTGTGTGTTTACACACAGATCCTCGTTCTGGCTCTGTCAGGATCAAACGCCAGTGCCCGCGGACATCGCGGCTGCCGGGCACAATTATCAGCTCCTCTATACTGCGGCGGATGTGCGCACCCCCTATACCTTTAAGCGGCTGCTGTACAGCTGCGCCGATTCGTGCAGAGGAGGCATTTTGCCGGCGGTCGGCAATCGGCTAAAGTAGTACTAAGCTTTTTTTTTTTTTTTTTCTCTTTTTCATGGATATAATCATTTTAAATATAATGCACAATACTGGTAAAAGTTTACTTTAAATGTAATTGTAATGTCTTCTATTACCTGCCGTCCATCAGCCTCCACCTTCTCTGGGTTCAGATGCTGATCTTCCCTGTGCAAAGTCTTTAAAGTGATTTTTTATATATATATATATATATATATATATATATATATATATATATATATATATATATATATATATATATATATATATATATATATATATATATATAATTTTTTTTTTTTTTTTTTAAACAACAAACATGTCATACTTACCTGCTCTGTGTAATGGTTTGTCAAAGAGCAGCCCTGGTTCTCCTCTTCTAGGGTTCCTCACTGACTTTTGGCTCCTCCTGCCTTCAGAGTGCCCCAATAGCAAGCTGCAAATTATAATGTAGAGTGCCACTAGAGCAAGGTAAAAAAAACTTCTGACTTTAGAACCACTCACTTCCTGCCCAGGACTACATGTCCCATGAGGCATTGCTCCTCACATTCACAAGTTATGAGGCACTGTATGGATGGTGTACTGAGCAGTATGTGTGCTGCAGTGTATTACCTGATATGTAAACAATGCATTCTGTATGCAGGCCAACTAATCAGCTGACCGATTAATCTATTTATGAAAATAGTTGACGGCTATTTTCATAACCTGTTGTTGATCAATCGATTAGTTGTTTCGGCCCTACTGTGTACGTTCTTTTCTCCAAAGCACTGAGTGTCATTTCTCTCTGCTGCAAGGTTCCTCTGTTATAACTCCAGTTCTGGTAGCTTTTCCTAAACTGGAGGGAGCTGCAGCACTTGGCCTGTGACTCATCCACAGCTGTGCTTGGTGTCTGTAGAGTGTGTGTGTGTGTGTGTGTGTGTGTGTGTGGGGGGGGGAGGGGAATGGCTGCAGATACACAGCTACAACTTATGTAGAAGGATCTGTTTCATCTGTCTGTTAATAACCTAATGCTAGTCACTTGCACATTAGGGTTTACAACCACTTTAACTGTAGTGGAAATCCTGGTACGGACGTTATCACAATTATTTCAGTTGTGCATTTGTTTGCCTGGAGTTCAGATGCAATTGTACAACAGGAATTATTTGTTTTCATCGTAAGCTTAGATAAGTGATTTCATTTTGATTGGTTGCTGTGCTTTGCAAAAAGTTAGGTTGGTAATTTGACTTTTAATATTGAGCTTGTGGCTGTTTCATTTTCACCTTTTTTTACAACTGCCACTGGGAAAAAAATTTCCCTGACTTGTACATATGATTTGTGTCTGTATAGATAGCCATATTTGTTACATATGCAGGCTTTGTAGCAGAACACAATGGTTGTGCTTACTGCTCCTTCTTTCAATGCACGACTTTTCCGCTGAACCAATGAAACTATTCACTCTGTGTGGTTTATTTATTTATTTATTTTTTTAAAATTTTTTTTAGCAGTTGTTCAAGGCCAACTCTGGGCTCAGTGCTGTGTGTGTATGACTTAGAAAATAGGAAATCACACCTACAGTTCAGCTTTGAAGTGAACCTATCATTAGATAAATGAAGAGTACTATTGCTGATCGCCTCTTGAAAATATTAGTTCCCAGAGTTGGCCTGCAACACGTATGGCGATTTAAGAAAGTTTGATCTCCTTAAGTGCATACTTGTTCTGTGTCATGTATTCAAGGTGTGGAAGCCAGAAAGTCTTTTTTACTTCAAACTACCCAGTAGAGCAATGATGGTGAACCATGGCACTCCAGATGTTTTGGAATTACATTTCCCATGATGCTCACCCACGCTGCAGAGTGCATGAGCATCATGGGAAATGAAGTACCAAAACATCTGCGGTGCCAAGGTTTGCCATCACTGCAGTAGAGCCTTAAAGCATCTGTCTGCTGTTCTGTTTCTTTAGCTAACCCATAGTGCTTTGGGAAACCTTTTGGCATGCATTTTTTAAAATTTGTAATGCAAGGCATTGTGTGTGTGTGCATTAATGTATATACAGATTTAAAGCCTAGCTCCAGCTTTGTTAGCACTTTAACTAGTTTGGGCCAGGCTGACTCACACAAACCATTTACTTTAGCAATTACTATGTCAGCTGGAGGTGGATCGAATATAAGTTTTTGTACCGAAATATCAGGATGCACTTGGCTGAAACCTGACAATTAGTTTTTAAAAAATATATAATATTTA
Organism: Aquarana catesbeiana; assembly: GCF_042186555.1. NCBI lineage: Eukaryota > Metazoa > Chordata > Amphibia > Anura > Ranidae > Aquarana > Aquarana catesbeiana. The sequence goes on from NC_133328.1 coordinate 81,221,085, forward strand.
TATATAATTATCGACATTTTAATATCATGAATTTAAATGGATATGAATTAATTATCGGCACCTGTAACGCAAGAAAAGCTCAAGAAAAAAGCATCCCTTTAAATTCTATGTACAGTATGTCGTCACATTGTAACTATAATCAACAAATCTTTACTTTTAATATATTAAAATTATTGGGCAACAAACATGTGAAACACGTATCAAAAATGTATTTTAATTACAATGTGTTCACTTTTTTTTTCTCTCCCTACTTAAAGAGGAGTTTCCATTTTAAAAACAAAATTAAGTCAGCAGCTACAAATACTGCAGCTGCTGACTTTTAATATTTGGACACTTACCTGTCCCACGATCCAGCGATGCAGGGGATAGAAGCTCCGCTCGTCTCCCCCTCCATTCGGCGGTGCCGGCATTGCAACTGTGGGTGCCCGCTGTGGCTTCACAGCCGGACACCCACTGCGCATGCACGAGCGATTGGCCGCTCAGTCATCTGGGACCCGTAATGTGTCCAAGATGATTGACAAGAGGGAGGGGGCAGAGCTGAGCCCTTCCTGCATCGAGGGGAAGTGATGTCACCAGCCCAGGCACTGAAGGAGGCAGACTACGAGGAACCCCCTAGCAACAGCCATTTAGAGGTGAGCAAAAAAAATTCCAAATGTGTTTTTTAATTTTCTTTTTTTTTTAGGTGGAACACCACTTTAACTCAGATTTGACTGGTCCCTGTTGACTTCCTCAGTTATTTGTTCCCTGTAGGATTACAACACTTAACACTCCTTTGCTGAAAAATCTTAAAATAATAAAAGTACAGGAAGTCATTGCAGGCAGTTAGATCATCATTAGTTGCAGTGGATTACTGCACTTGGCAAACTGCTTTTGTATTGATAAGCTGTTCTCTGTTATGAATTGCCAAATCTGAGTTCATCTGTGATTTTTAAAAAATATGCCTGGTAAACCCTGTAAATTGATACCCGATGTCACGCTTCAAAATTGCGCCCACTCGTGGAATGGCGACAAACTTTTACCCTTAAAAATCTCCATAGGCGAAGTTTAAAAATTCTACAGATTGCATGTTTTGAATTACAGAGGAGGTCTAGGGCTAGAATTATTGCTCTCGCTCTACCGATCGCTGCGATACCTCACATGTGGCTTGAACACTGTTTTCATATGTGGGCGCTACTCTTGTATGCGTTCGCTTCTGCACACGAGCTTGGTGGGATGGGGCGCGTTTAAAAAAAAAAAAAAAAAAAAAAATTATTTTATTTTACCGTTTTTTCATTTTTACACTGTTCTTTAAAAAAAAAAAGTCACTTTTATTCCTATTACAAGGAATGTAAACTTCCCTTGTAATAGAAAAGACCTCAGATCTCATATTTACACTAAAATGTAATAATAAAAAAAATTGTCATTTGAAAAAATTGCCTTTAAGAGCCATGGGCGGAAGTGACGTTTTGACGTTGCTTCCGCCCTGCAATGATATGGAGATGGGTATCTCCATGTAAGGCCAGGGAGGAGGATCCGATTGTCTCCGCCGCTACCGATGGCTCTGGTAAGTGGCGGAGGGCACCAGAGTGCGGCGGGGGGGCTGCTCCAGCCTCCGATTAAAAGTGATCTTGCGGCGAATCCGCCGCAGAGGCTACTTTTATCTTGAAGCGGACCATCCGCTGAAGAAGAGGATAACAGGGTTATGGGAGCTAGCTGCTACCATAACGATAATCCTCTTCAAATTACCGATGTGGTGGGTGGGCGGTCCATAAGTGGTTAATAGGGCTCGCATGTGCACTCAAACTTTTTGCCTGTTCGCATGTTCTGGTTCGAACCGGGGGGGGTGTTCGGCTCATCCTATCTATCCATCCATCGACCCTAGAGAATAAAATGGCAGTCATTGCAACATTTTATGTCACACTGTATAGGCGCATTGGTCTTTCAAACGCAAAGGGAGGGGATCTCCCCTCCTGCTACTTGTGATAAAAATTGAGTGGCTGCTTAGCCACATTGGTTGTTATCACAACAAAGCTGACAATCTGCTCTAAGAAACAGGCTCTACACCTGTACGCTCTCAGCCCCCCTCCTGCACAACAGCACTTGTAAGGTGGTCCTAGTCCCAGTTCTTGTTTCCACATGCAGAGGGGTGCACATGCAGGAAATGGTCAGAGGTGGCAGCAAAGAGCCCGATGTCAGCTCATGACAGAGCAGCAGCCTGCCACAGATCTCCTCTGCACCCACCCATGCTTTCTCACATCCCTGCCAGTCGGCCGGGCCCGTCCAGACGCTGGGGCCCCTTAAAAGTGTATGGGCTGTACCCCCCTGATGGCGCCCCTGACTAAAGGTGCCAATAATGGCCAACAATAAATTCATTTTAATTTAAATTGATGTTGTTAATTAGTTGAAAATAATACAATTATATCTAAAAATATATAAAAAAATTTTTAAAAACTGTCATTTTTGGTTTCCTGCAAAGTGCATCCTGCATTTTCGGTTTCAACACCAAAATTTCCATTCAGTGCAGGCCTATTTACCACAGCATATAGATTTTCAAGAATACATTTTTGTTTTTGTTTTAACGAAGATGTACACCACATTTTTATATATATATATATATATATATATATATATATATATATATATATATATATATATATATATATATATTTATTTTTTATCAGATGACTCAAAACAATTATTGGCCAAGTAATTGATTTATGAAAGTAATCGTTAGTTGCAGCCCTACATCTAACCCTGGATACTTTAGGCATGTATTTTACGCAGGATCTTCTGCTAGGACTGCCAGCAAGAATCTGCATTCTGGGCAGAAAATATGCATTTACCAATGTGACTGAGCCCTTATAAGACACCACCAAAAAACAGAATGACTGCTATTTTAAATCTTTTTTTTTTTTTTATCCAAAATGAAAAAAGGTTTGACTTTAACATGGTGCCTTGAAAAAGTATTCATACCTCTTGAAATTTTCCACATTTTGTCATGTTGCAACCAAAAACGTAAATGTATTCTATTGGAAGATTTTAAGTGATAGACCAACACAAAGTGGCACATAATTGTGAAGTGGAAGGAAAATGATAAATGGTTTTTCGACATTTTCTACAAATTTGTGAAAAGTGAAGTGTGCATTTATATTCAGCTCCCCTGAGTCAAACCACCTTTCACTGCAATTCCAGCTACAGTTCTTTTTGGGGATGTCTCTACCAGCTTTGCACATCTAGAGTGAAATTGTTGCCCATTTTTCTTTGAAAAATAGCTCAAGTTCTGTCAGATTGGATGGAGAGTCTGTGAACAGCAATTTTCAAGCCCCTCCACAGATTCTCAATTGGATTTAGGTCTGGGCTTTGATTGGGCCATTCTAACACATGAATATGCTTTGATCAAAACCATTCCATCGTAGCTCTGGCTGTATGTCAGGTTTTCTTCTAACATTGTCCTGTATTTGGCTCCATCCATCTTCCCATCAACTCTGACCAGCTTCCCTGTCCCTGCTGAAGAAAAGCATCCCCACAACATGATGCTGCCACCACCATGTTTCATGGTGGGGATGGTGTGTTCAGGGTTATGTGCAGTGTTAGTTTTCTGCCACATGTTAAATTTTGGTCTCATCTGACCAGAGCACCTTCATCCACATGTTTGCTGTGTCCCCCACATGGTTTCTTGTAAACTGCAAATGGGACTTATGGCGGGGCGGAGACAGACGCAGAGGGAGCTGACGGGCAAAGAGGAGGGGATACAGGAAGCGGCAGGTTCAGGGAGAGTTTTTTTTTTTTTTTTGTACAGCACTGTGTGTTTTAATCTGCTTTAAGGGACCAGGAACTGATCTCTTTTTTTGGTTAACAAACACTTTTTAATAATGCTGTTTGTTTGCCAAGGTTCTCTAACAAAACCCCTGAGGGCTTCACAGAACACTATACTGAGATTAAAATTACACACAGGTGGATTTTAGTTAGGTGCTGGGTGGATTTGATTTAAATCAAGTTGATTTTAAATCGCGATTTAAATCACAAGTAAAATAGCTTAATGTAAATCATAATTTTTAAAGAGCAGCTGTCACCTCTGTCCCGCAGTGTCTCCTCCTCTGACCCGCTGTTGACTCACCGACAGTCCCATTCACTTTAATGGCACAGCTGGTGATGCGGCAGCGACACAACAAGGTGAGGGACGTGGCGGCAGGAGGTGAGTGGATGCCCGCTAACAGGCGATGCTGTGATGGATCTGAAATGACAGGTGCTCTTTAAATGTAAAGACTTGTTCTTGCTGGTAGTTAGAATCATTAATATTTGCAAATAAAATGAAGGTTTCTTATTTAGAATAATAAACTGTCAGGTTAGTAAAACCGCAATATCAGAACTGATTCAATCATACCATTTGTAGTGTACATACATTTACTAAACAATGGGATTTTTGTTTTGTTTTATCTCATGGTTACTGTTTAATTGTGTGAATGCATCAATGCAGTGCATGTTATTTCAGGTGGCAGAGCTTGGATTCATTGAATGAGTGTACCAAACTTGTAAATATTGCAGAATATACAGCCTCATGCTACGTAACTAAGCTCCATTTCATGCTGTCAAACTAAATTATTAATGTATCTTAAATAGAAAACTATCTTTTAGATACCCTTTTACTCCAAAAGCATTCTTTTTAAAATATGTTTAAAAAAATCAAAAATATTGATTTAAATTATAAAAAAAACAAAAATTGTTTTTTGATTTGATCATTGATTTATATCCACCCTGGTTAGGGCTATCAGGGGGCTGAATACAAATGCATACCACACCTTTCATATATTTGTAAAAAAATGTTTTAAACCAGTTATTTTCTTTCTACTTAACTATTAATTTTGTGTTGGTCTATCACATAAAATCCCAATAAAATACATTTACATTTTTGGTTTTACCATGACAAAATGTGGAAGATTTCAAGGGGTATGAATACTTTTTCAAGGCACTGTATACTTTAAGGTTTGTTATTCAGTTTTGGAGAGTTGGACTTTTCACTTAGCATAACCTGGCACACAGAGAAATATAATCCATTTATTATAACTCTAGGATTAGGTTTGTTCAGAAATTGGTCACAGTTTTTGCCAGTCTGTGGCCTGCCAGGGCATGGTGGATGACATTGCATACTGTGTAAGAATTATGTCCAGCACTGGCTTATGTTGGGTAATCACTGCATGCTCCCTACTATAAGAGCAAGGATGTCTTGCTCACCTCTATCCTGATTTGTTCCCCACATACTTATTTAGTATACTTTTGCGTGCATATTACTATACGATGGGATTAAGAGAAATTACCCATGGAATTTCCCTTATTTAAAAAGTATTTTTTTTCTATCAGGAGCATTGTTAGCTGTGTCAGCTGCTTCAGCTCTGCACTGCGTCTGCTGCATCCTCTATTTGCTGCTGCCAGCAAGTAACAACTTCAAGTTCTGTCTTCTACCTCATGCTTTTACAACTTAACTTTGTAATATGTATTTTGACTGAAGTGAATGCATGCAGCTAATTAAACCGCATCTATATATGATACTGCCCCCCCCTTTAGGAAAGGGGTTAGAACCTTTGTCAGGTTTTTGCTGCTACTTTTGCCACTGCTGGGAACTAGACCTACCCTATTTGTACTAATGATTGTCATTGGGAAAGAAAGTGATAGGAAATCAAATTACGGTTGTCCTGAGAATAAGAAAGAAGTGAAAAAAAAAAAAACTTGTTAACCTTCTAAAACAGCTACTTTCAGCAATTCAACACACTTTTTTTTTTTTTTTAAAAAAAAAACCTATTTACTGCTTAAGTGGTGTGTGGTGTTTTTTTTTTTTTTTTATATAAATATTTGTCCATAGTAGAACTGGCAACAGTTGTACTTTGACATGTCATACGATGGCAGTGGCGCGAGGTTTGCACACCTGAAACGCAAGTAAACATCTCAAGCAGATTAGCTTTCAGGTGGAAGTGATCCACGGACCCCCGAAATGTGTGTAGAGGCAAGGGAGACCACAGTTCAAAGTCTGTTCGCCGCTCTTCCCTAGTTAGTTAAAAAAAAGTAAATACACATACTGTATATTTGCAGGTAAAAAAGGTGCATTTCATTTTTTTCCCTAAAGGGTCCCGCAAAGCATTGCATCCGCAATCAGTGGGTCACAGGTCCAATGCCTGGCTCCTAAATATGTGTTTAACATGTTGCTAAAGCAGGAGTTGGCCTTTGGGGCTCATTCAGATGGCAGATTAATGCCACCCTCCATATAGTGTCACTGGCATATAGGTGTGCATCCACCTCAACCCTTCTCAAAGGCAGCCCATAGAAGTGGACACTTGTGCAGTGCGGGCATGGACACAGTCATGTGTCAAGGTTTCACACGCAGGCTGGAGCAGGTTCACAGATCTGAATGCAGACCCTTTTGGTGTGGGTCTTTTTTTTTTTTTTTTCTGGCATGGTATTGCGGCACGATATAGAAGCATATGCTCAATTCATTTTAAAGGTTTACAACAACTTTAAAACAATGTGAGGGTAGAAAAAGGGTACAAATGAGCAGTTAAAGGCTAAATTGAGCTGTAACAAAAAACAATGCACATTTTTGCAGGTAAAAATTTGATTTTTTGTTTTCCACAGAATCCTGCAAAGTATTACACCTGCCATCAGCTTATTGTGAGTACAGTGTCGGGCTCCTGTGCCCTCGTGCCCTCTCTCTTCTGCTTGGACCCCTGTATGGGCGTTCAGTTTAACCGCTTCAATACAGGGCATTTTCACCCCCTTCCTTCCCAGACCAATTTTTATTTTTCAGAGCTGTCGCACTTTAAACGACAATTGCGCGGTCGTGTAACGTTGTACCCAAAGAAATTTGATGTCCTTTTTTTCCCCACAAATAGAGCTTTCTTTTGGTGGTATTTGATCACCTCTGCGGTTTTTATTTTTTGTGTTATAAACAAAAGAAGAGCGACAATTTTGAAAAAAACACAATATTTTTTACTTTTTGCTATAATAAATATCCCTTTTTTTTTTTTTTTTTTTTTTTTTTTAAACAAATTTTTTCCTCAGTTTAGGCCGATACGTATTCTTCTTCATATTTTTGGTCAAAAAAATTGCAATAAGCGTATGTTGATTGGTTTGCGCAAAAGTTCTAGCGTATACAAAATACGGGATAGATTTATGGCATTTTTTTAAAAAATTTAAATTTTTTTTTTTTTTATCACATTCCCTCTGTTCTCAGCTGCATAAGAGCTAGCGGAGGAGAAGCAGCAGCACACTGAGCTGTGCAGCAGGGGCGTGTCAGGACAAGTCTGATCATTGTACGAGAGCCGGCTGAGCTCCCAGCATAGCTAGAGAAGTGTGTTCTCCTGCTTAGTGTGGTCAGGTTTTAATAGGAAAGCAGAGGGTTCTGGCAGGAGCACCAGGGATTTCACACAAAGAGAACAGGAGACTTTGTCACACAAGTATATGGTACAGCAGGCACATATCAGGAATATGGAATGTTGGGGTAACAAACGCTTTAAACATTTGTGGGGTTTTTTTTTTATTTGTTTGTTTTTAATATACCTTTTGAAAAATTTTGTGCAAAATACCTTCTAATCGTGTCAGAAATTCAGAGCCGTCTTCTATCCTTTTGTACAATTCCTTTATCTCAAAGAGCACAGAATGATTTTCCTTTATGTTGCTGAGATTTGGGAGGGGTGGTTGAAGTATTGCGCAGTTATACAGCGTGTTTGTTGTGGTGATTGTGTTTTTTTGTTTTTTTTAAAGCGGGGTTCCACCCAAATTTTGAACAATATCTGTATGTATTCTTTTCCTTGCCTAGATGCTGACATGCCGTTTAAAAAAATTTAAATCGCCGTAATTACCTTTATTTTTCTATTCTTCTTTGCACTTCCTGGTTCTCCTCCCGTGGGAGTAGGCGTGTTTCTAGCCTCTCCCAGACTCCTGGGAGCTAGTCTCAGGCTTCCCAGGATGCCACTGAGCGTGTGCGGGAATGAGTGGTGAATGCTGGGAGCACAGCATTCACCACATCCAGGAAATAAATGCTTGTGGGCTTCAAATGCCCACAATGAAGATGGAAACCGCCTGCAGTGAATAATATAAGTTAATCTTTCTGACGAAATCTGACACAGGCGGACATATTACACACAATATGTCAGTATGTAATGCTGAGAAGAAAAGTTTGTGAATGAACTCAAAAAAAAAAAAAAAAAAAAGACAGATAGGTGGACCCCCGCTTTAATGTAAGCTTTATAGCTTGTGCCTGACACACCATCACAGAGGCGTCATGGATGTTAGTGTCTACAACTCTACATTGCTTATATCAACTATTTTATTGTGTGTTTTTTTTTTTTTTACTATTACATTTTATCCACATGCCGGCCAGCGCATGACAATATCATTGTCACAGAGTGGCAGAACGGGGGGATGCCTGTTCTGCTTAGCAACATGACAGAAATCTACTGCTCCCTGTGATCTGTCATGTTCTAGTGAGGCAGTCCCCCCCCCCCCCCCCCCTCCACAGTTAGAATTACTCCCTAGGACACACTTAACCCCTTGATCTCCCCCTAGTGTTTAACTCCTTCCCTGCCAGTGTCATTTACACAGTAATCAGTACATTTTTATAGCACCAATCGCTGTATAATTCACAATGGTCCCAAAGTAGTGTCAAAAGTATCTGATGTGTCCGCCATAATGTTTCAGTCACTCACAAAGATCGCAGATTGCCACATTACTAAAAAATAAAAAAATTAAAATGCCATAAATCTACCCCCTGTTTTGTAGACGCTATAACTTTTGCGCAAACCAATCAATATATGCTTATTGCAATATTTTTTGGAAAAAAAATGTAGAAGAATACATATAGGCCTAAACTGAGTTTTTTTTCTTTTAATATTTTTTGAGGATATTTGTTATAGCAGAAAGTAAAAAATATTGCTTTTTTTTTTTTTTCAAAATTGTCACTTTTTGTTTATAGCGCAAAAAATAACCGCAGAGATGATCAAATACCACCAAAAGAAAGCTCTATTTGTGGAAAAAAAAGGACATCAATTTTGTTTGGGTGCAATGTCGCACGACCACGCAATTGTCAGTTAAAGCGACGCAGTGCCGTGTTGCAGAAAGTGCTCTGGTCAGGAAGGGGGTAAATCCTTCCGGGGCTGAAGTGCTTAAAAACTGCACTAGAAGACCCCAAACTGGCAACTGATTAGTTGTTTTTGGCAACTTGAGCACTGAATAGGAAAAAATATCCTCTGGCTCTTAAGTAATCTTCTGTGAACTGCTTTTGTTGTAATAGTTTCTTATCTGGTTAGAACCCTTTCATATAGATGTCACACCGGCATTTCCCAAAACTTTCATGGATACACTGTAGTAGAGCTGCACTATTGACCGTTTAAAAGTAGGGCTGAAACAACTAATCGATTATGAAAATCGATTACTATTTTCATAATCAATTAATCAGCCAGTAACATAATGGGGTTAAAAAAACTAAAATGAGCCCTTTATAGTACAAAAAGAGCAAATAATCGCTACGGCAAATATTACTTCACAGTTCTGAAGTAAAAAAAGAACCCCTTACAGTAGTGATTATCTGCTTTTTTTTTTTTTTTTTTTTTTGTACTCTAAAGGGCTAATTGCTAATTTTATTTTTTTAACACCATTATGTTACTAAACTTCTTAGCCCTGGTTCACATTTATGTGTGTTTTGGTGCTTTTTGCAGAAACGCACGATTCATTTACATGGTTTCCTATGGGACACGTTCACATCTATGCTTTTTTCAGCCGCTGCGTATTTGGAAAGGGTCAGGGAATTTTTTTTTTTTTTTTAATGCAAAAACTGTGCTTTTTTTGGTTCAATATATATTTCAATGGAGAAGCTGCAGAAAAGCATGTAATGCATTTTTGCAGCAAGTCGAACCACTGTGACACACGCTCTCCGGTTCGACTTCTGCCCATGACAACTACTCCTCACTGGTGACCGTGACCTATAGGACATCATTCGGTTGGACATCACGGGAGATCATCCTCTTATGCCTAATAGATGCACTGCTATACGGCATGTGCATCCTACGGATCTGGTAAGGGTATCCAACTTTTTCCATTGAAGATTGGTGTGCCTTGGTATCTGTGGTTGCCTTTCCATTTGAGTGTCAACTTACCTCCCAGGGTATATCGTACCCCCCTCTTGGAGAAGACTTCCACTTATCCTACACTTTATTGACTTTTGTTCCTTGCTGTTCCATACTTCACTATAGACACTTTTTTGACTATACCCAGCAGACTACACTGCTGGTTTTTCATATTTGGTTTATTATATTCACATTTTCACAGGTGTATTTTTTACCCATACATTAAGTTTATGCTGTATAATCTCAGTGCTGCACTTAATTACTTATATCTTGAGTTGACTTGGTTGGTTTGGGTGCTAGCTGCTTTTGTTGTTTTTTTTAATTTGCTCTGTTGGGTTAGCGCAGCATTTCTTACACCTATTACAGTGGGGGAGCTTGTGGATATTACAGTGGGGACTATATGGTGGTGGAATTTTCACAGGTTTTTGTAAATTCGATTTTTTTTTTTTTTTTTTGATCCGAAAATGATCTGATCCGAACCGTGAGTTTTTTGATCCGTTGCACCCTTCTTACCATATAGTTGGTTATTTTACCACTGCATAGAGAGCTATTCAAGCATAAATTGCCTTTTTTTAAACACTTTACATATTAACTAAATTATACACCACACTTTTTTTTTTAAGGTTATTAACCGATTAATCAAAACAATATTCGGCCAACTAATCGATTATGAAAATTGTTAGTTGCAGCCCTAGTTAAAAGATCACGATCTTGATTCAACCCCGCTCAAGATGCTAATCAGCTGTTTCCGCGATTCTATGTAAACAGTGCTGAAAAAAATAGCAGCTGAGAGGTGGAGAAGAGTCTTATACAATGTATCTCTTGGTTATTTTTAGATAAAAGGAATGAACTTCGGTCCGTAGATGAGGGCCGTTTAACCACTTAAGGGGGTTGTAAACTCTCAAGGTTTTTCACCCTAATGCATTCTATGCATGCGAGCCCTGGTTCACACTGGAGCGTTTTGACATGCGATTTGACATGTCAAATCGCATGTCAAATTGGCAGCAATCGCCATCAATGGCACCATCCTAATCGGTGCGACGCCGCATCTGTGACACTGCACCAATTTCAAAAAGTCATTTCTGTACTAATTTTTGTGATTTCGGCTGCAATTTACATTGACATCTGTGCAGAAATTTGCACAGATGTCTGATATCGCGTCCGAAATCAGGACTGACATGCGGGAGTGAAATTGTGCGAGTTTAGCTGAACTTGCACGGCTTCATTCCAGCAGCTCAGTGTGAACCTGGGCTTAAGGTGAAAAACTTTTTGTAGTGCTGCAGCTCCCCATAGCACCCCTTTAACTTACCTTAACCCGATCCTTCCAGCGACGGGAACAAGCAGAGCATCTCCAGCCGCTGTCTCGGGTCCTCTTTGGCTGGATTGGCTCCCACTGCTGTCAATCAAAGACAGTGACGTCTCCGTGGGGGCACCCGAGAAGAGGAGGAGCCAGGAGTGCTGCTGTGGGTCCCCAGAAGATGAGGATCGGGGCCCCTCTGTGCAAAACCCTTGAACAGAGGAGGTAAGTATAACATGTTTAGCCACTTGGGAACTGTCGTAGCTATACGGGGGTGCCGATGCTTGTGGCCGACAGTCGCGATGACCGCTGGCCACAAGCGATCGCGAGCATGAGACACAGAACAGGGACGAGTGTGTGTAAACACACACTTCCCTGTTCAGAGAGGAGTGACAGATTGTGTGTTCCTATTAGCTAGGAACCACAATCCATCACTTCCTCTAGTCAGTCCCCTCCCCCTTCGGTTAGAATCACCTCCCAGGGAACATGGTTAACCCCTTCATCATCGCCCCCTAGTGTTAACCCCTTCACTGCCAGTGACATTTTTACAGTAATCAATGCATTTTTATAGCACTGATCGCTGTATAAATGCTAATGGTCCCAAAAATTTGTCAAAATTGTCCAATGTGTCCGCCATAATGTCGCAGTCATGATAAAAATCGCAGATCGCTGCCATTAGTAGTAAAAAAATAAATAAAAATGCTATCAATCTTTCCCCTATTTTGTAGACGCTATAACTTTTGCGCAAACCAATCAATATACGCCTATTGCGTTTTTTTTTTTTTTTTTTTTCTATACCAAAAATATGTAGAAGAATACATATTGGCCTAACCATTGACGCTTTTTTTTTGTTTATAAAATAACCGCAGAGGTGATCAAATACCACCAAAAGAAAGCTCTGTTTGTGGATTAAAGACATCAATTTTTGTTTGGGTGCAATGTTGCACGACCGCGCAATTGTCAGTTAAAGCAACGTAGTACCGAATTGCAAAAAGTGCTCTGGTCAGGAAGGGGGTAAATTCTTCCAGGGCTGAAGTGGTTAAACATCTTTACAGGTTATCATTTTAGAGTTACACAGGAGGTTTGGTGCTAGAATTGATCTTGATCTGATGTTTGCAACGAAGCCTCACAAGTGTGGTGCAATCACTGTTTACTAATGCATGTGGGACTTGCGTATGTGTTTGTGCATAAGCATGGGGGGAAGGGGGTGCTTTACCTTTTTTTGTTTTTCATATTTTATTCTAAAACTTTATTACTTAACTTTATTGCTATCACAAGGGATGAACAACATGTGACAGTATGGGCTGTGACAGGTCCTCATTATGGAGAGATCTGGTGTCAATTGGATCCCATATCTCTCCTCTGGCTTTCAATGGAGCCAATCAGATCGGTCTGTTTCGCTGCTTTCCTGACCACCAACGGCCAGGTAAACAGACCCAAAACCAGAGGTGAAAAAATCCTTTTTGCTTATGTTTTTAGGGGTCACAGAGGGAGGATCATTGTCAGTTCCAATCCATATGTAATGCAGCCATTGCCGCCAGTCACAAGGCTCCTGGGCTCCTAGATCCAACGTGAGAGCCTGGGAAAGGCAGCGGGAGGGACCTTCTTCCCCCGCCTGAAGAATAGATAGAGGCTGAATCGCTTCTGCTTAAAGCGGGGTTCCACCCAAATCAGTTATACAGCGTGTTTGTTTGTTGTGGTGATTGTGTTTTTTTTTTTCGTTTTTTTTTTTCTTTTAAGCGGGGTTCCACCCAAATTTTGAACAATATCTGTATGTATTCTCTTCCTTGCCTAGATGCTGACATGTTGTTTAAAAAAATTTAAATCGCCGTAATTACCTTTTATTTTTCTATTCTTCTTAGCACTTCCTGGTTCTCCTCCCGTGGGAGTAGGCGTGTTTCTAGCCTCTCCCAGACTCCTGGGAGCTAGTCTCAGGCTTCCCAGGATGCCACTGAGCATGTGCGGGAACGAGCGGTGAATGCTGGGAGCACAGCATTCACCACATCCAGGAAATAAATGCTTGTGGGCTTCAAATGCCCACAATGAAGATGGAAACCGCCTGCAGTGAATAATATAAGTTATTCTTTCCGACGAAATCTGACACAGGCGGACATATTACACACAATATGTCAGTATGTAATGCTGAGAAGAAAAGTTTGTAAATGAACTCAAAAAAAAAAAAAAAAAAAAAACGATAGGTGGACCCCCGCTTTAAGAGGGAATTTCTGGCTAAAAATTGATACCAGGATGATTCCTGTAGCTGCAGGCATTATATTGGTGTAACCACTGCAACTCAGGGATGTCCATGGATGTCCTTGTGCAGGAAGTGGTTAATATTGGTCATAGCCGGATGGTTGTTTTTATCTACTGGTGCACCTCAGGCACCCCTGCTTTTGCGTAAGTGTTGTGGTTTCTTCCCATCTTCATGTGTGGTGAAATGGTTGTCCCCCTGGGAAATGAAGTGGGAATAAATCTCATTTAGAGCCTTGCATAGCAGTAACACATGACACAAGTTCTAATCCTTCACTGTTGTACATAAGAAAAAAAAAAAAAAGTTGCCTTTTGAAAAAAGCAAACTAATGCAGCCACTTCATCTAAGGACTGGTAAGCTGCAATATATTACATTTCTCTTCTTGGGTTAAGATCTACTTTTAAAGCTGAACACTGGGCATAGGTAATAACTGTGTGGTGCAAAGGTTAATTGAATTGTTTTGTCTAGGTGGATTGAAATGAGCAGAAATACTTTTCTTATTCTACGCTCCTTCAGGCATCCCTTTAGCTGAGCGACTTATCCCTGAAGCCGATCTACTTCACAAGTGTTAACTGTCTGATGTCGTTATGTGAAGTGCAGGACCAGCTTTCTTGCTTTGTACATGAGGATGCTGAGGGCCCTCCTACATCCCGGGTTTGTCGTAGAGCAGAGGAGGAGTGCCAACTGCCAGAAGCAAGGAATAAAGCTGGTGAATGGCTGCAGACACTGATCCAGAAAAAATTCCAACTTGTCTGTTTTGGCAGAAGTTGATTGAGTGGGGATGGCCACACAATGAGCGACATTTGGCCGGTCCCTGCAGAACTGGCCAAAGTTCGATCAGTTTATGGCCAGTTTAAAGTGACTCTAAACTTTGTGTTAAACAAATTTTTATATAAGTATGTATTCTCAACTCAATAAGAATGCATTCTGTTGCTCTTAGTCTCATCCAGATTTCCAACTCACTTTTTGATGCTGTGATCTGACTTTGTTGCAGGGTGGCTTTGTTCATTCTCCATGGTCCCACTATATGTAGGAACATAGCCACCCGGTTCTTGCTTGCTCCCAAGATGGACTATGGGATTAGCAGTGTGCATAGAGCAGTGCTCGTGACCACAATTAACGTGCACTGCTCATTCCAAACAGAAGCAGGGATGAAAAGGAGAGGTTCAGGATCTTATGGAGGATGTTACAAAGGCAGAAAAGCACAGAAAGAAACAATCTCATGAAAAATAGGGCCATTAAGTAGTGGATATCCAACAATTTTTGGAGACTAACAATATTGTTTAGAGTCACATTAAGGCAAGTATTGTACTTATTGCAACCCCCTTAGACAAAACAAACATTCTTGAACAGGTTTAAACAGCTTTCAAGTTCAATACAGAGCAGAAACCTTTTAAGTGAGTAGCCCTGACTTCCTGTCAGCAGAACAGTAGTTGAGAAGTAATCTTCTCTAACGATTCCTCAGCTAGCAATAAAAACCTGCCAGGCGTTGGAACCCTTCCTTTCTCCTTCTAATTTTACAGAACAGGTCCAGTTGAATGACCAATTATTACTAGATATACCAGCAAGACATACTAGGAAGGGTACTGGGAATTTTTTAGGTTTGCACATGTTGTCAGATACCTCAAATTTGATAGCTCCCACACAGCAAGGGTTACTTTAATAGGCACCCAATTGTAGCTCAAACCAAATAAATACAGAATAGTGCTATACCAAAACCGGATAAGAGTTCAAGAGAATTGTAATTTTTAATAAAAAGAAGTCCTATAACAGCCAATGTGTTACACCACTACTCCCCCTTCATCGGCGCCTAACACAGGATAAAACTTAGAGCAAACCATGACTTCAAATTTATGTTAGACCCAGTGTTAGTCTTCACATGGAGTAACAGCTTGACACCAGTTGCTGAGCAGTTCTCTCCCGAGCCGATTCTTGAATCGGCTCTCGGGTGCTGGCACCGCCATCTTGGCAAAGTAAAATCGGCACTGAAGCCTCGCGGCTTTACAGCCAGTTTCCTACTGCTCAATGCGCCAATCGCGCTGCGCACTGTGAATGGGCTAGGTGGAGTGGGGGTGGCCAAAAAAAAGTGCCAAATGTGGCAGAGTTGGGGAAAAGGCAGACTAGCAGAGCTTCCCCTTTTGGGTGGAGCTTCGTTTTAACAAGCACATCCCAAGCTCCTCTTCAGTGCTGTAATAGTATTTGCCTAACTTGTGGATTTGATGCTGGTCTTTGACACAGGTATGTTTTTGGCCTAAACTAGCAGCGCCTCGCAAATTGGTCAGTGGCACCCCGAGCTCTGGATGGGAGTTTTGTCAGGTGTTCTGACTGCATTTTTGAAGCATATTTTAAATATCCTCTGTAGGAAGCATTTTCTCTTAGCTCTGTGCAGACTCTGAATAGGCAGTTAGAAGTCAAGAGGATGTGGGGTCTGGAAATGTACACACTGAGCATTGTTGCAAGTGAAATTTTTTATTTTGGGCTGTAAAAGAAAATCATGTATGGCCACAAATTAAAACTGAAAGGTTTTCTTTCATAGCTTTTGTAGCAGTTTACTTTCTATTTGTAGATGCACGCTCCTCAAGTTATCAAGATGTTTATCAAGTTATCCAAAAATAAATTCCTATAGTGGCCCTGAATGATCTCCTTAGTGCTGTGCTGAATTTCAGTCTGGCATAACTGGGTTTCCTATTGCCTCCTGATTTTGGATGCTGTATAGTGCGGTAGGTGGCATGATGAACCTTTTCATACACAGTTTCTGTTAGCTTAGCTAGAGAATTGAAAGCAGACCTTTAGCCAAAATAACATAAAACTAGATACCCCATTAACCCTTTCGCTGCCAAGTCTGTATTGTGTACGGACCAAAGCTGCTTCCAGCTTGCCAGGTTAGTATGCCATACGGACATGGCATTCCTCCTTCTGCTATAAAGCTCATGGTCACTAAAGTAACCATGAAACTTAAGGGCTCCCTCACACAGGCAGACTGATCGGCTCCACATGTCAGTTTTTTTAGGTGGACTCGATCAGACCATCCGTTGCACTCTATAGAGCGGCAGATGTAGACAGACATGTGTCCTTTAACACCCTTGGACATCTGATAAAATCTTATCTGCTAAAAACAGATGGATTGAAGGGGGGTGTCTGGTCCCTTCCCCATCTGTCTGGCGGATCGGATGACAGAAGGATGTAAATGGACAGGCAGTCCGTTTACACCAGACCGCACATTAAGGAAAGTGTGTTTTTTTTTGTTTTTTTTTTTTTTGTTTTTTGTTTTTTTTTTTCCTGTGTCCGCTCTACATAGGCGGAGCTGACAAGGACCTCATCCGCCTGCTTAGCTGAGAGATCCCCCACTGATCAGGCGGATCCTCTGGCGGAGTCCGTCAGTGTGAAAAAGCCCTTAAAGTGATTGTAAAGTCTTTGTTATTTAAAATAAATAAATGTTCTACTTACCTGTGCGGTTTTACACAGAGCAGCCCGGATCCTCCTCTTCTTTGGTCCCTCTTTGCTGCTTCTTCCTCCTCCTTTGCCCCTCCCCCCCTATCGAGTGCCCCCACAGCTTCCAATGGGGGCACTGGAGCCAAATCGCTGTTCCATGTGTCCAGTCAGACATGGAGCCCCGGCCCCACCCCTTTTCTCCCCTGATTGGCTGACTACTTTGACAACTGTGGGAGCCAATGGTGCCGCTGCTGTGTCTCTGCCAATCAGTGTCCCAGAAGGCTTAGATATTCATGAACCTGGCTGGAGAGAGATGGGGCTCAGATAAGTAATTAGGGGTTACTGGGGGGCTGCCACACACGAGGTTTTTTTTTAATCTTTAAGAGGTTTACTCATTTACTCATTGTTTTTACATTAAGTGAAAACCCCCCCCCCGTTTTACTTACCTGAGCGCGGTCATCCTTTGGCCTGGAACAAGCACACCAGCTCTAGCTTGTGTCCTGATTGGATAGATTGATAGCAGCTCAGCCCTTGGCGCACGCTGCTGTCAATTGTATCCAATGACGCAGCGCCAAGTCTTGCTTTCTGTGTGACTGGACACAGATGCTGGACTCGGGAGCGCACCCACACGGGTGTCCACCTTAGGAGATTCTTCTCCAACATGGACACTCGATGCAGGGAGGAGCCACCAGCGCCGCTGAGGGAACCCAGAAGAGGAGCACCGGGGCCACTCTGCAAAACGAACTGCACAGCAGTGTTAATTTTGGCTGCAAATTTCTATTTAGTTTTAGTCTTAGGACTAAAATGGCATTTTAGTTTTGGTCCCATTTTAGTCTTCTGCAATTGTTTTAGTCGTATTTAGTCGACTAAATCTCCAGTACATTTTAGTTGACATAAACTCATTTTAGTCGTCTGAAATCGAATGGGTGTAATTAAATTGTAATGCATTAGTTTAACATTCCTCTACAATTTTCAAACTCATTATATACTGCTGGAGTGAAAAATTTCTTATGTTATTATTTAAGGTATTGCGGTATGAACATGCACTAAAGGCCAGCGTTAATTTTGAAGTCAAATTTCAATTTAGTTTTAGTCTTAGTCTTTTGACTAAAATGCCATTTTAGTTTTATTTTAGTCATCTCAATTGTTTGTTTTAGTCGTATTTTAGTTGACCAAATTAATATTCATTTAGTCGACTAAAATGTTTTAGTCATTTTAGTCGACGAAATTAACACTGCTGCACAGTGGAGGTAAGTATAACATGTTGTGTGTTTTCTTTGTTAAAAAAAAAGAGGGTTTACAACCCCTTTAATGCATAGAATGCATTAAGATAAAAAAAACCTTCTGCCTTTACAACTCCTTTTTAAGCAAAACTGTACAGCAGATATTGAACAAACTAGTGACTGTATTCAGTGGCTTTAGTGATCGCAGCTACCGTATTTATCGGCGTATAACACGCGCCGGCGTATAACACGCACCCAAGTTAAGGAGGGAATTTTAAGGAAAAAAACTTTTAGGAGTAAAGTTTAAGGAAGAAAAACTTACATTAAAATGCCCATCAATGCAGCGTTATCGGTGTCCATCTGCAGCCTTGTCAGTGCAGCCTTGCCCCAGTGTCCATTGCAGCCTTGTCAGTGCAGCTTTGCCCCAGTGTCCATTGCAGCCTTGTCAGTGCAGCTTTGCCCCAGTGCAGCCTTGTCAGTGCAGCCTTGTCAGTGCAGCCTTGTCAGTGCAGCCTTGTCAGTGCAGCCTTGTCAGTGCAGCCTTGTCAGTGCAGCCATGTCAGTGCAGCCATGTCAGTGCAGCCATGTCAGTGCAGCCATGTCAGTGCAGCCATGTCAGTGCAGCCATGTCAGTGCAGCCATGTCAGTGCAGCCTTGTCAGTGCTGCCTTGTCAGTGCAGCTTTTCTCCAGTGCAGCCTTGCCCCAGTGCAGCCTTGCCCCCCCGTGCAGCCTTGCCCCCCCCCCCCCCCCGTGCAGCTTTGTGGGATCGCCGCGGTCCCTGCCGTCATACACAGCCCTGTGTAAATTTTAAATATGACGCCGAGACTGCAGGGACTCGGCGGAGCGCTGATACACATAGCCGAGAGTCCTCGGGTTTTCTCGGCGCCGCTTACAGTCCCGCCCAGTTCCGCCCTATGGGCGGGACTGTAAGCGGCGCCGAGAAAACCCGAGGACTCTCGGCTATGTGTAGCTCCGCTCCGCCGAGTCCCTGCAGTCTCGGCGCCCTTTTTGAATTTCCGATTCCGATCACACACAATTGGGGGGGGGGATCGGCCTATAACACGCACCCACGATTTTCCCCTGATTTTCAGGGGAAAAAAGTGCGTGTTATATGCCGATAAATACGGTATTTACCTGAAATAAGACCAACCACTTGTGTGTTCTTAAATCCCTGAAACATAGTAGGCTGTGCAGAGGTTTTATTTCATTCATCTACAGTGCAACTAAAGCTGCAGAAAAAAGGAACGAGGATTCGATTTCCTCAGTCCCTTTCCTGTTTTTAAAGAGACATCATGGGTCGGATTAGATCCCTGATATTTCATCAATACCCCCCCAAAAAGTAAGGAAAAAAATCGTAAAAAGAACACTGTAGGAAAAAAAGATAGCTAGATATATTTATCTCTATCTATATAATCTATCTATAATGTATATTTTTGTAAGGCCTTGTTCGCATGGGCCATACAACAACGTATGCTCGTGCAAGGCTGTGTTAACCTACACGGGGATGCACAGGCATTGTGTATATCCCTGCGCAGGCAGTCTCATTGATGTTAATTGGGACACAGCGGCTGCACAGACACAGCAACTGCACTCAATTTGACATCCATGTGAATGTGGGTGCATATCCCTGAAATTACTGTCTGCAGTTGGGACTGCGTACCTGAACTTGCAGCATTTGGAGCAGAAGCTGTGTCCCAATTGACTGGTATGGGATTGGATGCACGGAACACCTGTACATCCCCATGCGGGCGAACATGGGTGTTCACTTTAGTATACCTTATGGGCCCTTTCACACTGGGGCGGGGGCGGCGTCAGCGGTAAAGCGCCGCTATTGTAAGCTGCGCTTTACCGTCGGAATTCGGCCGGTAGCGGTGCGGTTTTACCCCCCGCTAGCAGCCGAGAAAGGGTTAAAAACCACCGCAAAGGGCCTTTACAGAGGCGCTTTGCTGGCGGTATAGCCGCGCTGTCCCATTGTATACACTCCGCTCCTTCACCGCTCCGAAGATGCTGCTAGCAGGACTTTTATTTTACCGTCCTGCTAGCGCACCGCTCCAGTGTGAAAGCCCTCAGGGCTTTCACACTGGAGACAAAGCAGTGGCACTTTCGGGTCAGTTTACTGGTGCTATTATTAGTGCAATAGCGCCTGCAAACCGCCCCAGCGTGAAAGGGCCCTATGTGAATAAGGCTTTAGTAGGAATTTATCAGAAATTTTGTAAGATATGTTGTGTTTTATGTCTGCTCATGATTTCAGTGTATTTTTAGTGAAAATAGTGATTTGATATACATTTGTGCAACTATTGCAGGCCCAAAAAAAACAGTAGCGCCCTTTCACTGTATAATGTGAAAGATGTTACGCCACGTAAATGGATACCTAACATGTCGCACTTTAAAATTGCGCTTGTGAAATGGTGCCAGTCTTCGGTACTTAAAAATCTTCATAGGACACACTTTTAACATTTTTTTTTTACAGGTTACCTGCTTAGCGTTACAGAGGAGGTCTTAGGTTAGAATTGTTGCTCTCTAATTTTTTGTTTTTTCAGCGATGCCTTGTGTGGTTTGAACGCCGTTTACATATGCGGGCTCGACATACGTCACTTCTGTGTGGTGTGTGTGATCTGTGGTAAACAGCCGCTGCCAGCTGATTAATTCTCCGGCTTGCCGATTGCACGGGTGAGCTGGTAGAAGCATCGTAGGGCGGCTAGAGTGGGGTAGGGATGTGTCCATCTGCTGCCTGTAAAAACAGACCGATATGATTGTTTTTACAGTGCAGGGAATTGCCGGCAGAAAAAAAAAATATCTGAGTGATACATGGCATTATTTAGTTATCGCCACTATAAAAGTCCAGGACGTCATATGATGGCCAGCGGGCGGGAAGTGGTAAAAAAAAAAATTTTTTTAAATTATATAATCTTTTATTTTTGGGAAGTGGGTACCTAGTTTGGACAGGTACCTGCTCCCACTTTCGGCTCGAGCCCCTTCCGCTACCATCTGAGAACACGTCACGGGTCCCAGGAGGCTGTGGGGATCATTCACAGGGAGCGAATCGGTTCTCGCATTTTCAGTGGGAACCCGGCTGTGAAGCCGCAATAAGTTGCAGCCAGCTTCCCACAGTTAACATGCCGGGGACCCTAAGACCGTCAAAGAACCGGCCAGGTGAGGACAGTGCTAGATCCCTGGACAGGTAAGAGTTTGTATTAAGTCGGCAGCTAAAAGCTGCTGATGTAAAATTTTTGTGGAACCTGGCTGAAGCTTCACGTAAATCTTGTCTTTTACAAACAAACTAATGCTAAGGGCACACATGACAATTTAAAGTATTTTGAGCTCTCTTTAAAAAATAAATAAAACAGAGTAGGTGTATTTTCCATTTTTGTCTGGCTTTCATATTTATAAAATTTTAACTTGGCTGTTCAGTTCTGTTAAAGTGGTTGTTAAGCTTCTCTAAGTTGTATACACCATCAGCACTGCCTCCTATTGTAGTATCCCCCTCTGTGTATGATTTATAAAAAATAAATGCTGCAAATACCTAATTTTACTGTTGAGATTGCGATCACATGACTGGCCAGCTTTCTTCTTTTCTCCTCTGAGAGATGCAGCTGTTGGAGCTGAGATTTCCCTGCTGTCAGTCTAGAGGGGAGGAGGAGAGAGCTGGCAGGTCATGTGATCGCAATCTCTGCTCTTAAAGTGGATGTAAACCCGAAAATGTTTTATTTTTTTTTTATCATACTGTAGAGTATAAGATTTCCTATCATTTGAGCCCAGTCTTGCCACACAGAGTTAATCCATCTCTGAGCAATCCTCTTTTATTGTCCAGTAAAAGAAATCTTGACAGAGAAAAACTTTGTCAAATCCTCCCCCTTGCTGTGAGTGACAGGTGATTTACATATCTTGTGCACTAGCCTAAGACATGCATTATTTTTTAATTCCCACCCCCACTCCTTTCTTCAGCAGCTCTGCAAGGATTGGCTGTTCCACACCTCAGCATGATTTGGCATGCTGAAGTCATGTGGTTACTTTCCTGTCTTTTCACTGGATGTTAGAGATCATAGCAGAAGTTCAATGTAAGCAATACACAGGAGAAAATGCATATTGATAAGGGGAGTGTAGAGGTGGGCGGGGAGTCTACTGACATCACGACTCCACCCACTGAGCTCCAGACAACAGACCCACCCACAGAATCTGCAGTTTTTCGGGTCTCATAACAGACAGAGGGGAGACATTTGACAGGTAAAGATACATGTAGGAGGCCTGTATATCCTTAAAGATAACCCATATGGCAGTAGTTTAGAAAGGATGACATTGGATTTACATCCACTTTAAATAAGGTAAAGTGGAACCCTGGATTACGAGCATAATCCATTCTAGGAGAATGATTGTAATCCAAAGGACTCTCTTATCAAAGCGAGTTTCCCTATAGAAGTCAGTGGAAACTAAGATAATTCATTCCACATTGACTTCTATTGCCTGCCATGCCGCATGTGGCTAGAGGTGGGGGGGTGCCGGAGAGACTGGGAGACCGCTCAGACGTACCCGGAAACCCTCGGGAACAGAGTATTTCCGAACGGCTCCGAGTGTAACCGACTCCGCCGCACCTCTGGCCAAATGCGGTACTGCACACTGCAGAGGCTTGAATCCTGCTTGACATCCTTGCGAGACAACACTCGCAAACTAAGTCAGGATTTTTAAAAAATAATTGCGGTTAATGAGCGTTTCACAATAGTAGCATTACTTGCAATCCGAGGTTCCACTGTATTTACAGCATTTATATTTAAAAATCATTCACAGAGGGGGACACTGCAATAGGAGGTGGTGCTAATGGTATATACAGGTTAGTGTTATGAGAGCAGCAGGAGGGGGGAGGAGGACGCAGAGAGGAGAGCAGATAGCAGGCTGCTGATGACAGAGGCACGTAAACTGACCACGGTGTCTGGTCTCAGCAGCCATGATACACTGTGGTAAGTTTACAGAGGGGTGGGGAGATACTGTCAGGACCAGCCAGGTTTTTTCGGTGTTACAGGGGGCCAAATAACACATGACATGCATTGTCATATAACATGTTTTAAAGGAGCAGGATATTTTTTTTTTTTGGGGGGGGGGGGGGGTTTAACAGATGCTTTTACAAGCTATTTTCAACTTTGCAGCAAGGTTAGGGTGGTAATGTGAAAGATATTTCTGTGCATTGCGGTTATCCTGATGAAAACAGACGAAAAATGTCTCAGCACTCTTGCCAGCTAGCCTGCAAAAAAAAAAAAAAAAAACCCAAAAACAAATTCCATGTCTTACAATTCACATTAAAACAGAGGTTTTAGTTTGCACACTTTTGCAAATATTTGTAGAAGTGCCTACGTAAAGGCTCCTCTGTATACTGCGGTCCCAAGTATACTTTTTGAGAGTCTCCCAGGTTGAGGAATAAATGAAGTGCAGGTTTTTTTTTTTGTTTTGTTTTTTTGTTTGTTTTTGTTTTGCAGGCTAGCTTGTATATGTGCTGGGAAATGTGTCTGTTTGCATTGTGTGTTGCCCTTCCGTGAGCACCTTACTGCAAAGGCTAGTTATAAATTGGGGTGGTTGCCATTGTTTTGTATATCCTGATTAAAACCATTAAAGGCTTTCTTTAAAAAAGGTAAGGATTCAGAATTACAGATTACACATTAGAAAATATACATATAAAGACAACACTTTTTATATCGGTATATATGTGTAAGCACTATAGAGTTGGCTGTGAATGCTATGTTATTTTAATGAATTTTATTGCTGTACCAAAGATTGCTGTCCATTTCAGAGTAAAGCATTATGTAACGACTCCTGAATAAATGATGGGCCAGTTTGATCTCCAAGGCAGTGATCTGTATGTTGTGCTTACTGTAAAATAAGTAGCTTGTTGGACTCTGCTTGTAAACGAGGACCACGCCTGATGTGTATGCACCTGTCATACCAGATGTTCTGTACTTGTGCAGTCCCTATAATACAATGTCAAGTGTCTCACGTATATTTTCAATGTAATTTTTTTTTTCATCCTTACAATTTTTAAAGAATGCTTTTAATGTACGTATTGTATGCTTGTGTCTGCTAGTTCTTTTTTTTTTTCTTTAGGCCTCCCTGCTTTTCTATATTGTAAAGTTTTTTTTTTTGTTTATAAATATTAAACATGTCATATTTACCTGCTCTGTGCAAAAGTTTTACACAGAACAGCTCAGATTCTCCTCTTCTGGGGTCCCATGCCGGTGCTCCTGCTCCCTTTCCTTCCCACTTGTTATGTGGGCACTCATGCAGACGCATACAGCGTAGCTTGGCTCCACTCCCTCCTCACAGGCTCTGCAGCAGCAGGACCCAATGGCTCCTGCTGCTGCCTCCAAGTCCAGTGAGAGCAGAGCTGGATTGAGATTGGGCTCAGGTAAGCATTTAAGAGGGGCTGAGGGTGGAGGTAACTGATCACAGAAGGTTTATTTTTATTTTATTTATTTTTTTTACCTTGAATGCTTACAATGCACCAAGTTAAAATACCTTCTTCCTTTACAACTACTTTAAGGGGGGGGGGGGGGGGGGCTATAGTCTGATATTCAGAAAGCTGCATGTAAATTTGCTCAGACTATTTTACATAACCGTTTAATAGCGTGGTAATTTATTTTTTAGCGGGCTTCAGTGCAGTGTTTTGCATGATCAGGGTTCAGAATGACAAAGTTCCACAAGTAAACATAGTGTTCACGTCTGGTTCATACATCAGAAACCGGTCTAACGAAGTAGAACTGTAAGCAATATATACAAGCCAGATACATATTACTTCATGGAAAGCACACAAGTCCTCCACCTGTCCCCACATCTTCATAAACACGGTGTGACTAAGGCCCCTTTCACACGGGACGGATCCGTGTTGATCCGACACATGAACATCCGCTGCTCAGCGGGGATCACTCCGTTTTTCCCAGCTGAGCCGGCGGATGACAGGGCGGGACCCGCACACTGTGCAGGGACCGCCCTGTCAGATCTCCGCTCTCCCCTATGGGGGATCAGATGAGCACGGACCGTCTGTCCGTGTTCATCCGATCCGCTCTGCAGACAGATAGAAAAATAGGATTTTCTTCCGTCCGCAGAATCGGACGAGAGCGGGGACGGATGATATCGGGTGTCAGCAGATGTTCGTCCGACACCCGCTATCCCATAGGGATGCATTTATGTCCGTATTTCATCCGAAAACTGAAGGATGAAATACGGACATACAGTCCCCACGTGTGAAAGGGGTCTAAGTGGAACTAGACCAAAGTACTGTATATTTCACAATATTAACATACAGTGCCTTGAAAAAGTATTCACACCCCTTGAAATTTTCCACCTTTTTGTCATGTTACAATCAAAAACATAAATGTAGGAATTTTATGGGATAGGCCAACAAAAATTGGCACATAATTGTGGAAAAGTGGAAGGAAAATGATAAATGGTTTTTAAAACTTTGTACAAATATATGAAAAGGGTGGGGTGCATTTGTATTCAGCCCCCTTTAGTCTGATACCCCTAGCTAAAATCTAGTGGAACCAATTGCCTTCATTAGTCCACCTGTGTGTAATTTAATCTCAGTATAAATACAGCTGTTCTGTGAAGCTTCAGAGGTTTGTTAGAGAACCTTAGAACAAACTGCATCCTGAAGGCCAAGGAACACACCAGACAGGTCAGGGATAAAATTGTGGAGAAGTTTAAAGCAGAATTAGGTTATAAAAAAATATCCCAAGCTTTGGACGTCTCACGGAGCACTGTAAAATCCATCATCTGAAAATGGAGAGTATGGCACAACTGCAAACCTACCAAGATATGGCCGTCTGTCTAAACTAAATAAAACCATTTATTTTCCTTCCAATTTACAATTATGTGCTTGTGTTTCTCTATCACATAGAATCCCAATAAAATACTTTCTTTTTACAACCAAAAACATAAAAGTGGTAAATGTCCTGGGGTATGAATACTTTTTCCAAGGCACTGTACCTGGACAGACCTGAGATGTATGAGATATATACAGTGTTCTGATGCATATTTGATGAGGCGCCACTTCCATGAGGAAAAAGAATACTTGAGAAGGGGGAGAGAAACTTGGAAAGGGAGAAAGTAAACCGAACAGACATCAACCCTAGCGAGCTAATGTCTGGGACATCTATGGGGGGATCATACAACAAAGGCAAACGTGTCATTGGACACGGTATGGGGGTTACATTAAATTTGTTGGCATCTCAGAGGAGTAATACATCCAACCTGACCAGATTGTATGAGTGGAACTTCGCTTTAAGGATGTTCACCCTCCCAAACCATGTCGAGGGATGTCCCTTCCATAGCTGTAGGTATTTCAATATTCTAGTCAATCTACCATAATTGGGGTCATATAGGAGACTCGTATTAGGGGTGTGTCCCTAAGTAAGGCAGAGAGCCCTTACGCCAAAAGGGAATGAAGGGGGCCGCCATGCAGTAGGGACATGGATAGGCAGAAGCTCAGATTTCCCATAATTGATTTTAAAGTTGGATAGAAAGCCATATTTCTGCAATTTGGACATCAACACTGGTAAAGAAACATGGGGATTTGAAAGATAAAATAAGAGATCGTCTGCGTAGGCACATAGTGTATGTTCTGTGAAGCCAGCATGGATGCCGTAAATATCAGCATTACCCTGGACTTTCCTTAAAAAGGGCTTTAGGACCAGAGCGAACAATAGTGGGGACAAGGGGCACCCCCTGCCTAGTCCCATTGCGTAATGCTGAAATGGTCTGAGAGCGTACCATTGGCCTTTAACTGAGCTCTAGGATCTCTGTAGAGGGCCAGTACCCAGCTCATCATGCGTTTGCCCAAAACAATCCCACGCAGCACTTTCATCATATAGACCCATTTTACCCTATCCAAGGCCTTTCCACATCCATTGATCATACCACACAAGGTGCACATTCTGGCCCATGCTGGGCCCAGTGAAGAATATTCAAGGCCCATACAGTATTGTTGCTGGCCTCTTGGCCCACTATGAAGCCCGTTTGACCTGGGTGGGTTAAGGCCGTACCGTGGTCCTGGTGGCGAAGTGCCATAATTTTAGCCAGTAATTTTGGTGTTGGAGTTTAAAAAGAAGATGGGTCTATAGTTAGCGCAACATTGGGGATCCCTTCCGGCTTGGCTTCGCTTTAAAAAAAAAAAAAAACACATTATACTTACCTGCTCTGGCCCCAATCCTCATCTTCTGGGGTCCTCCACCAGTTCTGTAGCCTCCTCTTCCTTGTGCGCCACCATAGCAAGTCGCTTTCTATAGGGGCTCTCTGCCTAGCTGGGCTGTGTGCACCTATTTAGACACACACACACACCATAGCTCGACCCTGTTCCCTGCTCCTTCCTCACATGATTTGACAGCAGCAGGAGCTGATGGCTCCTAGGTCTGCCTCTGTGACTAATGTAAAGAGGGGTAGAGAGCAGCGCTGGCTGCAGACAGGCACAGCGCTGGATCGATATAGGACTCAGTCAAGTATATAGGAAGGTGAGGGGCGATACGTTTACTAAGACGTTTTTACCTTCAAGTATAACTAAAGGAAAAACTTTTTTGGCTTTGAATAGAATGGAAAGGGATTAGAACATTTTTAGTTTCTTTTGCTGTCTGTACTCCCATTATGGAGAGTCATCCTCTGTGTCATTGTTTACTATTATAATTTAAAACAAAAGTAAAAAGATCCCAAATTTTTGGTTGTCCCCAGAAAAGTAATAGAGGGGGAATCTTCCAATTGGGACACTAGTTATGGTGATCTTGGGGTCCCCAGGAGATTCCCTTAATTTGCACGGATTTCCTCTCACTTCCTGTTTGGCTATGAGACAGGAAGTGAATGTAATTCTCTCCAATGGGACAAAGATGGCAAATATAAACCTTACAGGGGTTATAGCCCTCAGTTATTAAATCCAAGATGAGAAAAAAAGTTTTGCCTATAGTTCTACTTTAATGCAGGGAACGCATGAAAGTAAACAATGTCTTGCCTTTTGAATCACTTTAATATACAGCTGTTGTCTATATTGATGAAAGAAGCCTCCACTTTTTCCTTTCAGTGCTATTTTATGTGTAAAGACCTTGGCACTTTGTCATATGACGTTTGCTAAACCTCACCTTCAGTCGTGTGGTTTTTTTTGTTTTGTTTTTTTTTTTTTTTTTTTTTTATTCAATTTTCTAGCTTTTCACATAAGGTCAGTGCTGACAGCAGCCTGATGCAGCATTTTTTCTGGCAAAGGCCACTGTTTACCTACCTCTTAAAATGGCTACAGAATGTTGTCAACATTTTAAGTGCAGGTCTGTTTTAAAAAAAATCCTTTCTGTGAATAGTTTATGTAGATAGGAGCTGCCTTTTCTATAATAGAGCAGCAAATCAGTTGTGTTTTTTCTCTATTAATGGAAATCTCTGTTGGTAAAGGGATGAAAATTGTAGATTCTCTTTGAAAATAATTTATTTCATCTCTGCAGTCATTTGACCATAATGGTGACTGTAGTTTGTATAAGTTGATGGTTTAGACTAGAGAATGTAATCATTTCTTATGCAAATGTATAGCAAGCTTGTTAACATGAAAGTCTAGTTGAAAATGTTCCAACAAACCTTTAAAAAACCCTAAATATATACATGCTGAAAATGTATTTTTTTTATTTAGAGTACGTCCACTCACATGAAGCCAATATACTCTTTGGTGTCCATAGTCATAGGACAATAGTGTGTTATCCATGACAAATTAAAGACAGGATATTCTGTTCAAAGCAAATCTTGCCATAAAACAATTCAGTTGCTTTAAGTTGAACCTGTCTGGCTAGAAATTTGGAAGCTGCCATTGCTGACTTGGTTTGAATTTTATGTGAATTTTACGTGTCCTGCTTTCGCTGAGTCGCTGGCCTGGAACAAGCAGGTGTAATTTAGATGTTGGGATACTGGTTATAAACATGATCATGTGGTATTGAAGATAGTATCAGGATGACATCCCTGGAACTTGCACATTTAAATATAAAAAAAAATCAGCAATGACAGCGCCCATATTTCTAGTTTTTAGCTTTACTGCTCTTAAAGGAGGACTTCAGTCTTGGGGGAAAAAAATGTCACCAGTAAATATCATGTAGCTGCTGGCTTTTAAAAAACAGATAAATACGAGTGGCTGGGGACCAGCGCTGTCTTGCCACACAGCTGGTTCTTCTACTTCTGCAGGTCCCCATTGCCACCATCTTAGATATGGGTGCCTTTGTGACTTCCTGAAGAAACCCTGCCAGCTCCCCCGTTGCGCAAGTTAGATTGCACAGTGCTGTAGGACTGGTCCTGCATCTTCCTGGGGTGTGTGATGTGTTCCAGGAGGCTGCATGCATGGGGATTTGCCTAAGCACAAGTCATTCTTGCCTAGGCGAGAATTGTGGGAGCGGTACCTGTTTAAAAAAAAAAATTTAAAAAAAGTATTGGTTTGGGAAAAGGAATAGTGCCTTTAACTTTTGAGTGTGAAGGTCCACTTTAACCTCCCTAATAATATAGCTTTGTTTCTGTGTATGGGCCCTTTGTTGCCTTCAAGTCATCAGGCTTTACAAAATTTACTCCAAGGATTTGATACAAGTGACTAAAAAAAAAAAACCTAACAATTTAACTCAGGTAAACCTTAAAGTGATACTAAAGTCTTTATTTTTAACAAAAAGAAATGTTCTATACTTACCTGCTCTGTGTAATGGTTTTGCTCACAGCTGCAGCTCCGTGTGTTCATTCCGACACAGAGCCGCGGTCCGGCGCCACCCCCCGCTCTATCTTCCATTGGCTCACTTACTTTGACAGCAGCGGGAGCCAATGGCGCTTTGCTGCAGATTATTTTGATTTAAATCAGATTTTTTTTTTTTTTTTACTTAAAGCAGAGTCCTGCCCACCCCTTTTAAAGATTAAGTCAGCAGCTACACATATTGGAGGGGGGAGGAATCGAGTTCCATTGTTGGGTGGAACTTGGCTTTAAATCTTTTTTATTATTATTTATTTTAATGTGTTTTGGAGTAAAAGTCTATGTAAAGGTAGTTTTCTATTTAAGATGCAGCATTTAGTTTTATCAGCATGAAATTTAGCTTAACTATACAGCATGAGGCTGTATATTCTGCAATATTTACATTTTAAGTAAACTCATTGAATCCAAGCTCTGCAAGCTAAAATAACATGCACTGCATTGATGCATTCACACAATTTCACAGTAACCATGAGATAAAACAAAGTTCAGTTATATTCCTTTATCCCATTGTTTTGCAAATCTATGTACACTACAAACTGTATGATTGTTTGAAGAGAAATGTATTTGTGCCAGGCTCTAAGTGCAAGGAGGAAGGGCAAGAAGTAAAAATGAAAGTGAAACCTAAGCAGCTTGTAAACCTTGTGATCTTTCTGCATATAGCTTGAAGTGCTTTTTTCCTCCCTTAAGGACCAAAATTACAGCAGGCCGTAAAAGTGACCCAGTTTGGGAATATTTACTAACCTGACAGCTTATTCTAAATGGGAAACCTTAATTTTGTTTGCATGTATTAAAGATTCTAACTACCAGCAAGAATAAGTCCTTACATTTAAAGAGCACCTGTCATTTCAGATCCCTCATGGCAGCGCCTGTTAGCGGGCATCCACTTACCTGCTGCCGCCACATCACTCACCTTGTTGTGTCACTGCCACATTACTAGCCATCCCATTAAAGTGAATGGGACTGTCGGTGAGTCAACAGTGGGTCCGAGGAGGAGCTGCTGCGGGACAGAGATGACAGTTGCTCTTTAAAAATTATTTAAATCAAGCCTTTTTACTAATGATTTAAATTCGATCCACCCTGATAGACATAGTAAGATCATCTTGTCATGCCTCCTCATCACTACTTGTTTCACTGTTTGTGTTGTGTAGTATCTTAATGATGGTTTTGTCTTGCAGGTTGCTGGATGTGTGACGTATGTACTCTTCTTGGCTCCGTTTAACTTTAGGACATCTATTGGAAGTCTTCTAGCAGCAGTGAAACCGGATACAGCTGAGCAAGGTATGAGGAGCTGCATATGACCAATATATTTCTCACTGTCATTTTAGTCATACAGTGGGTATAAAATGTCAGGTTTCTGTGATGTGAAAAAAATGAGACAAAGATAAATAATTTCAGAACTTTTTCCACCTTTTTAATGTGACCTATAAACTTTATAACTCAACTGAACAACAAACTGAAATCTTTTAGGTGGAGGGAAGTAAAAATAAAACGCTAAAATAATGTGGTTGCATAAATTTGCACACCCTTAAACTAATACTTTGAAGCACCTTTTGATTTTATTACAGCAGTCAGTCTTTTTGGGTATTAGT
Source organism: Aquarana catesbeiana (assembly GCF_042186555.1). Classification (NCBI taxonomy): domain Eukaryota; kingdom Metazoa; phylum Chordata; class Amphibia; order Anura; family Ranidae; genus Aquarana; species Aquarana catesbeiana. The sequence continues at coordinate 81,252,691 of NC_133328.1, forward strand.
CTATCAGCATGGCACATCTTGACTTGGCAATATTTGCCCACTCCTTGCAAAAACACTCAAAATCTGTCATATTCCGAGGGCATCTCCTGTGCACAGCCCTCTTCAGATCACCCCACATATTTTCAATCTGATTCAGGTCTGGCTCTGGTTGGGCCATTCCAAAACTTTAATCATCATCTGGTGAAGCCATTCCTTTGTTGATTTGGATGTATGCTTTGCGTCATTGTCATGCTGAAAGATGAAGTTCCTCTTCATGTTAAGCTTTCTAGCAGAAGCCAGAAGGTTCTGTGCCAATATTGACTGGTATTTGGAACTGTTCATAATCCCCTCTACCTTGATTAAGGCCCTTGTTCCAGCTGAAGAAAAATTACCCCAAAGCATGATGCTGCCACTACCATGCTTCACTGTGGGTATGGTGTTCTTTTGGTTATGTGCAGTGTTGTTTTTGAGCCAAACATATCTTTTGGAATTGTGGCTAAAAAGCTTAACCTTGGTTTCATCAGACCATTACACATTTTCCCACATGCTTTTGGGGGAGTCTTCAGTGTGTTTGCAAAATTTAGCCAGGCTCGGATGTTTTTCTTCATAAGAAAAAGCTTCCACCTTGCCGCCCTACCCCATAGCCCAGACATATGAAAAATATGGGAGATTGTTGTCACATGTACCACACAGCCAGTACTTGCCGGCTATTCCTTCAGCTCCTTTAATGTTGCTGTAGGCCTCTTGGCAGCCTCCCTGACCAGTTTTCTTGTCTATCAATTTTTGGAGGAACGTCCAGTTCTTGGTAATGTCATGGTTGTTCCAAATTTCTTTTTCATACATCACGGGACACAGAGTGAGTCTATTATTTATTACTGGGTTATACTTCATCTCCAGGTGAAAGGACACTGGAAGACTGAAGGTCTTTAGACCGGAAGTGATCCTTCTATATAACTCCTTCCATACTGGAAGTGCTTCAGTTTTTTACCAGTGTCTGCAAGGTGGATGGGCATGTTTTGTTTGAGCTCTTTCTCGAGCTCCAGGTCTTTAAGTCAGCACAGTTCTAAAATGAATCAAGGGATTGGCCGATCGGATCCATTTGAAACCGGCTTATATGCTAAGATAAATGGTACCCAAGCCTCACAAAGAAGATGCAAGGCTCCTGCGACGTTTTGTCTGTAATGCAACCTCCAGGCACTGGACCCTGCGTAGTGGAATCCTGGACACCACAGAGCTAAGGCATTCCTGCAGGGTGCTGTACAGGTCCAAGTGAATGGACCCTAAAATATGAAAAGGGTACCCAGTCCTTGAAGGTCCTCAAGTGACAGGAACCCGTCATGATGGGTGAAGATTGGGCTCTTAGTTCTAAGGTTGCCCTGCGCCTGGATGGGTAAGTGAAATCCCCCCTTATTTTCTTATTGTGGGGTGCCCCATGTGTGTAACAATCTGTCAATCTAGCTAAAGCTGGACACCTGTGTAGTAGTGACCGCAGGGGGGAGTTTGGGCTAGCTGCTTGTGTTTGAATTGAAGTACCTTTTTCCTGTTGTCTTTTGCTGTTTTACCTTTTGGAGAGTCCTGCACAGAGGATCTCCATTGTGCAGCTTGGTTCACCATGGTGCACGTGCGTCTGCCTGAGTGCATGATCGTTCATGGCCACTGAGCAGCCATGGCGCACGCGGCTTGCCACGCAGTATGTTGTGTGTGTACACCGGACCGCCCATGCGATGTAGCGCTAAGATGGAGCACGAGGACTCGTTCGTGCACGTACACAGCTGCGTGTGACTGCGTGCGTACGCATCCTCAGAGCGTCCTGGCACACAGCCAGCTTATTTAAACAGTTAATGGCTTACATGCGGCGCTTCCAGGGGACAGCTGTGGGACACAGAGTAGGCTCTGTATCATTAACTTTATAGCAACTTATTCTGCTTTACCCGGGTCACGTGAGTCACCAGGTGTTGGTTGGCAGGCTAAAGTGCTTAGCAAGATTGCATAGGAGCTTGGTGAGCCCTATTAAAGGGTCTCCCTTCTGGTGTAAAATACTAAACCCAGGTACTCCCTTTTTGTAGCTTGCAGTGTCTTCAAAAAACAGGCGCGGGGTTAACACTACAGGGAAAGGCACACCTAGGTCAGTAGCTCCTGAGGAGCCTAGTCGTAACCCTAGTGTTGTATTCCCTGAGAGACCAGAGGCTTCCGGGCAATCTTAGCAGCTGCGCCTGTCTGGTGTTGTGCCTACAGTCAACAATGCTGCTTCACCCTTTATCACCAGGGATAACCTGTGCTCAGCCCTAGCTGGGTTAGAGCACAGGATTGCTGGCATGATTGCCTCCATCCCGCAGGGTGGCAAGAAGCGTGACAGATCCCCCTCCCCCTGAGCCTCCTAATTTGGAGCAGGAAGGGGAAGAGCTTAGGAGAATTAGGAGATGGCTCAGCAGATGAGTCTGCTTCTGAGGAATCTGGGCCAGAAGATGTCCAGTTGGTATCGGTCTCTGTTGCAGAGGCTTTTGATCCAGATTCTTACCAAGATGATTTGTTCTGCCCTTAAGCTGCCTCCTGCAGAGGTTCCTGAGCCTCCCTTGTCCTCTTTGGGGTCCCTGAAGTCTCCTCAGGCTGCACAGGCTTTCCCTTTGCACCCGCTGTTGGAACAGGTGGTGTATGCTGATTGGGAACATCCTGACAGGATTTTCATACCACCTAAAGAGGTTTTCCCTTTTATATCCCATGGAGGAAAAGTTTGTTAAGAAATGGAGCATGCCAGCCGTAGATGCGACAGTCTCTTCCTTTAACAAGAACTTAACTTGTCCAGTGGATAACGCACAGGGCTTGAAAGACCCTCTTGACAAGAAACTGAAGTCATTATTAAAGGCTTCCTTTTCTTTGGCCAGTTAAGCTATGCAGCCAGCTTTTGCAGAAATTGGAGTCTGCCAGTCCTTAAATGATCAGGTCAGATGGCCTGACAGGCCTAACCAGGAGGGTGATCTTGCTGAAAAAAGGGCAGATATTCCTTGAGCACTGTTATGCTGTAGATGCCTTTTAAAGGATTCTATACAACAGGTTTCTCCTTTGGCTGTCTTGTCTGTTCACATGGGCAGACTTGTGTGGCTTAAGAACTGGTCAGCCGAGCTTCCCTGTAAGTTTAATGGCAGGGTTCCAATTCAATGGGGAATGTGTTTTTAGTGATGATCTGGATAAGTATATCCAAAAGATTTCCAGAGGAAAGGGTTCTTTTAATTCTTCAGCGCTAAGGCAGTTCCGCTGCCAACAGGGTGCTAGAGCCAGGGGCAAGCCCCAGGTCCAGAAGGAACTCTTCAAAACCCGGCACCAAGCCCTTCTTTTGAGGGGATGCCCCCACTTGATCTGGTGGGGGGGAAAGTCTAAGCTTATGGTTGCAGGATCAGAACCTGCAAAAAGGAAAATCCTTCCTCCCGGTGTCTTGGAGAGTACTGACCAAATGCCAGTCTCTCAGGCTGGGGAGCAACCCTAGAGGGGCTCACAGCTCAGGGGAGATGGTCAAGGAGGGAGCCTGCTCATCAACATCCTGAAGTTACGGGTGGTACGTCTGGGTCTATGGTTTTGGACGGTGAAGCTTCAGGGCTGCCCCATCAGGGTTCAGTCCGACAAGGCTACTGTAGTGGCCTATATTAACCACCAGGGTGGTACCAGAAGTCGTTCAACTCAGGAGATGAACCATATATTAACCTGGGCAGAGGGACATGTGTCGGTTCTATCGGCGGTCCATATCTCGGGAGTAGAGAACTGGAAGGCAGATTATGCTAGCCGCCAGCAGATCTGCCTGGGGGAATGGTCCCTACACCCGAACGTATTTTGGCAAATCTGCCAGTGTTGGGGATGGCCAGAGGTTAATCTATTGGCATCCAGGTTCAACAACAAGCTACAGCAGTTTGTGTCCTGAACAAGGGATCCCCTGGCAATCGGAGCAGATGTTCTAGTAGTTCCATGGAACCAGTTCTCCCTGGTTTATGCTTTACCGCGATCCCTCTCCTTCCACATTTGTTGCGCAGGATTCAGAGAGGAGGTTCCAGTCATCCTTATGGCACCAGCCTGGCCCAGAAGGCCCCTGGTTCCCAGATATCATGAGATTGGCAATAGACAGGCTATGGACGCTTCCATGCTGCCCGATCTACTGTCTCAAGGTCCTATATTTCACCCTAATCTACAGTCTCTAAATTTGACGGCATGGCTATTGAAACCAGCGTGTTGAAGGATCATGGCATCTTGGGCCCGTTGGTGTCTACCCTAGTGAATGCCAGAAAAACTGTCACTAGGAAGATCTATTATAGGATCTGGAAAGCCTAGATTGCTTGGTGTGAAGCCAGAAAATGACATCCTCAAATACGTGATTGGGGGAATTCTCTCTTCTATAGTCAGCTTGGCTATAAAAAAAAAATCAGATTGGCTTTGAGTACAATGGGTCAGATTTCGGCCTTGTCAGTATTTTTCCAAATGCCTTTAGCCTCCCATTCACTGATCGGAACCTTTTATGCAAGGGGTAACTCGTTTGCTTCCCCCCCATTAGGTCATCTGTGTCCTTGGGACTTAAACCTGGTGTTGTCCGTGTTACAGAAACAACCATTTGAGCCTATCAAGGAAATTCTATTAGTCTTACTGTCACGCAAGCTAGCCTTCCTGATGGCCATCACCTCGGCTAGAAGGATGTCGGAGTTGGCGGCCCTTTCGTGCAGGAAACCATACTTGATCCTTCACCTTGACAGGGTCGTGTTATGACCTGTTCCATCCTTTTTGCCAAAAGTGGTGTCAGCCTTTCATTTGAATCAGGACATTATTTTGCCTTCATTTTTCTCTCAGCCTTGTTCGGCGGAAGAGAGATGACTGCATTCTTTGGACGTTGTCCGGGCAGTCAAGGTTTATTTGTCTAGATCTGTGGCGATCTGAGGATCAGACTTTTTTTGCTTTACCAAAAGGACCCAAGAATGGGCAGGCAGCTTCCATTGCCCATTGGGTCCATCAATTGGTCATTCAGGCCTAAAGTCTAAAATTTAAAGCTCCTCCCTTCAGGGTGAAAGCTTATTCTACCAGGGGTGTAGGAACCTCCTGGGCTTTTAGCCATCAGGCATCTGTGGCTCAGATTTGTAAGGCTGGTCTTTGGTGCAAACATTCACAAAATGTTATCAAGTGGATGTTCAAGCAGCCAAGGATTTGGCTTTTGGCTGCAGTGTACTGCGGGCTGCTGTATAAGGTCTGATGGCTATTGTTTTGGCAGGATGTCTCCCTCCCCTCAAGGCTATTGCTGTGGGATGTCCCAGTAAGTAATGAATAATAGGCTCACTCTGTGTCCCGTGATGTATGAAAAAGAAAATAGGATTGTTTTGGCTTACCTGTAAAATACTTTTCTTTGAGTACATCATGGGACACAGAAGTCCCTCCCCTCTTTGAGGATAAGTGCTTGCTATAAAACTGACATACTTCCTGTATTGGAGGGGTTATATAGGGGATCACTTCCTAACTAAAGACCTTTGGTCTACCAGTGTCCATTCACCTGGAGATGAAGTATAACCCAGTAAGTAATGAATAATGGCCTCACTCTGTGCCCCATGATGTACTCAAAGAAAAGGATTTTACAGGTAAGTATTACCTATTTTTCTCCATTTGATAACTGTCCTCACTGTGTCCCATGGTATATCTAATGCCTTGGAAATTCTTTTGTACCCTTCTCCTGACTGATACCTTTTAACAGTGAGATCCCTCTGAGGCTTTGGAAGCTCTCCGCGGACCATGGCTTTTGCTGTATGATGCGACTATGAAAATGTCAGGAAAGACCTAGAACAGCTGAACTTTATTTGGGGTTAGGCAAAGGCACTTTAAATGATGGCAGGTGTGTACTGACTCCTATTTAACATGAGTTGGAATGTGATTGCTTATTCTGAACACAGCTACATCCCCAGTTATAAGAGGGTGTGCACATTTATGCAACTTTTACCCCCCCCCCCCCCAAAAAAAAAAAAAAAAACATTTCAGTTTGTTCATCTGAGTCGTACAGTTTATAGGTCACATTAAAGGTTGAAAATGTTATAAAAATTATTTCTTTGTCTCATGTAAAAAAAATATCACAGAAACCTGACATTTTAACAGGGATGTGTAGACTTTTTATATCCATTGTACGCCAGGAAATGTAGAGTTTTGTAGTCAGTAGTTTACAGCTTTACTCTTAGGCAGTTACTTACAAAGAAATTTCATTTTTTATTTCCTTACTGGGATTCCTACCAACTCACACTTGAACACCCCCTATGGACCACAACATTTTTTTTTACATTTTTGCTTTAGGCCTGTTTTTATTCAGTAACACTTTTGCCATTACTTAAAGGATAAATGCAAAACTTTTTTTTAGTTTTGACATTAATGTGATAAAAATTTTATACACAAGTTACTTTTTTTTTTAAGTTTTGGCTAGAGTGGAGAAGTATTAGACCTTCTCGATCTGTCCTGTTTACCGTTATCAAAAGTAAATGAAAAGCCTAAATTTTGAGTAATCCCCAAAACAGTAATTCAGGGGAAATCTTCCGATGGGAACACCTAGTTTTGGTGACCCCAAGTGGTTCTCTTAATTTGCAGGGATTTCCTCTCGCTTCCTGTTTTGGAAAAGATGTTAAAGTTTTTTTTCTTATCGTAAATCACGGGACACAGAGCCATAGTAGTTACTATGTGGGTTATAGGCCACCTTCATGTGATGAACACTGGCACGCCCTAAGACAAAAAGTGCAATCCCTATATAACCCCTCCCACTACTGGGAGTATCTTGAGTTTTTTCGCCAGTGTCTAAGGTGTTGGTCACGAGTAAAGATGTGCTGTGCTGAGCTCCACTGGAGCAATCCTTGCTGGGGCTAGCTATGCAGCCGGATCCATTCAAGGTGTCTTTTAGGCTGAATTGAATGGTACCCGGGCCTTGTGTCCGAAGAAACAAGGTTTTGCCTATAAACGCTTTTCTTTTTAGAGAGCTGGACCCCGGGATCCAGTACTTTATGGTTTTAAAGCCATAAAGTTTTACTGGCGGTGGTGCTATTACAGGTCCAGGTTTGTGGGTTTCCCAGAGTAAACCCGGGCTCCTGAAGGTTAACGGAACCCACCGTAAAGGGTGAAGATTGGGTCTGTTGGTTTTACCACAGAAAACCCTGCGGTGGGAAAGGTAAGTAGAGTTTTCTAAGAAATTTTTGAATTTTCTTATGAAATGTCTCCTTTTGATTAGTAAATGTTGTCATGCCTATGTGTCACCACTGGGGGCTGTATGGAGCACATACATTCTCGTGCTTCCTCAAGAGGCACGCTGTGTCCGGAGCAGCAGACTTCTTTCCTCTCCAGCTAGCAGCAGACCTCCGGTAAGTCTGGGGGGGTCTTTTCTCTTCTCCAGATACCCCCCACCTGTGCTGCATTCTCCCCCTCTTCACGGTGAAGAGCGTCGGGAGAAGGAAGGGAAAAAAATGTTCAGCACGCTGCCACTTGGCGGCTTCCAGGCTCTCTCCTCGCCATGTTTTTCCCCTTTCATGTTGGTCCTGTAGGATCAGAGGCCTGTGCTCTGCGGGAAAACTCTTTTTAAAAAAAAGAGGAAGAAGGGTGATGGTGGGGGGGCGGAGCTTAGCACAGCGTTGGCGTCCCCCAACATGGGTATGTGTTTTTTTTTTTTTTTTTTTTTTTTTTTTAAAGCACCATTATTATGCCCTGTACACACGGTCGGACATTGATTGGACATTCCGACAACAAAATCCATGGATTTTTTCCGACGGATGTTGGCTCAAACTTGTCTTGCATGCACACGGTCACACAAAGTTGTCGGAAAATCCGATCGTTCTGAACGCGGTGATGTAAAACACGTACCTCAGGACTATAAACGGGGCAGTAGCCAATAGCTTTCGTCTCTTAATTTATTCTGGGCATGCGTGGCACTTTGTGCGTCGGATTTGTGTACACGCGATAGGAATTTCCGACAACGGATTTTGTTGTCGGAAAATTTTATAACAAGCTCTTGAACTTTGTGTGTCGGAAATTCCGATGGAAAATGTGTGATGGAGCCCACACAGGGTCAGAATTTCCGACAACAAGTTCCTATCACACATTCTCCGTCGGAAAATCCCACCGTGTGTACAGGGCATTACTGCTTAAACTGGTGGAGGAACACAAGAGCATAGAGGGGCATGAAAGAGGTTGGTGACACAAGCATTCTTTTTGACACATTTACTATTGCATCAGGCTGAGCATTAATAGCAGCGGCAGGGCTGGACTATTGCTCAAGCAATGGATGCAATTTCTTCTGGTGGTACCTCTGCTTTGTGCATCGGCTATGTTCAGAAGGGGGGGGGGGGGTTGAAACACTCCCAAGAAAGGAGCTAAAAGGGTCTCCCTCAAGCTCTGGAAAACCTACTCTACAGATGGCATCTTCCCCTGAGAAGGGGTGGCTGGTCAGAGTGAGCATCGGGGCCTTGAAATATTTGCAACTGTTTTCAACACTGCAGCCCCTGTTCATTTTACTTTTTCCTCAGCCAAGGTAGGTTTAAAAAAAAAAAGTTTACCAACTTTAATCGCATCCCAGTGTGGTCAAGATGCGACAGGTTCTCCTTCATTTTCCTAGGACCCTCAGACCTAGAAACTAGGGGCAGGAGGACACTGTTCCCTCAGGGGACCTTGGTGAGGCTGATGACTCCTCTTTTGAGGTGTCAAATGCAGGAAAGTCAGCATTCACAATCTGTAAGATTGATGGTACAATTTCTTGCTGAATGATCCGCTCCACATTTATGTACCCTTATCTGAATGTTTGGGTTTGCTAAAGCCTCCTCAAGCTGTGCATGCTTTTTCCTGTCCTTTTTTTGTACCTGGAGGATCACCCAGATAAGCATTCATTTCCTTCTAAAAGTTTTTCACACTTTATCCTATGGTAGAGAAAATTCACTAAGTGGGGTATATCAGCAATTAACGCTACTATATCCTTTTGTGAGTAAGTTTTACTTGTCCGTCAGACAATACTCAAATACTTAGGGATCCAATGGATAAAAGGTTGGAATTTCTATGAAAAGTTTTTTTTTTCCTCTGGCAGGTTGAGTGTCTCAGCCTGCGCTAACAGTAATTGGTTAATCGCTGAAAAAACAAGTTTAAACAGGTGTTCAAAGTTATCCTGCTCAGCAGGTCCAGGAGGCAGCTTTGTTTACTATAGTTGCTATGACAGACTCTATCCTTTAGGCCTTGTGCCCTTCTCTAAGCGTCATGCAAGAAGCTCCTGGCTAGTGTTCCTTTTTGCGGTGAAACAGCTATCTGGGGATATTTTGGATGCATCCAAAATAATTCTAGTAAGAAAGATACCCCCTTTTGCCGTTTAAGTGAAGGAGTAAATGTATTTATTATTTTCAAAGCTCCTTCTTCTGTGCCAGCCAGGGGCATCAGCCTCCAGGCAGTCGCAACAGCTTCCACCATCAGGTTCAAAAGGTAATCCTCAGGGTTAACCCCAGGGACAGAAGAGGTCTTGGGGGAGGAAACCTACAAGGTACTGAAGCCTCCTCATGAGGAGGTGCCCCCGCTTGCTCAATAAGGAGAATTTTTTTCTGCAGTTCTCAGCGATCTGGCAGGAGTGTCAAGACGAATGGGGGACTTCCTCAATAGCTCCAAGGTACAAACTGGAGTTCCAAGAGTTTCCGTCTCTTCGTTTTCTCTGATCAAACGTTCCTAAGGATCCAGAGAAAATGAAATCTTTCTCTCAAGCATTGGACCATCTTTTGGCAAAAAAGTGTTCATGATGGCCCCCATGTTAGAGCAGAGGTTGGGGTTTGGCTAAATCCAAATGGACATTCTGGATCTCAAAAGATCTAAGATTCAATTTCTGAATATAATCTCTATTTTTGCATGAAGTCAATCCAATCTATTGTCTCCATCCTACAAGGAGAACTTCTGTTGTCGATCAACGTCAAAGATGCATATCTCCATATGCCTATTTCCTCGCTCACTAGTGATATCTTCTTTCAAAGTGGAAAATCTTCATTTTCAGTGTGTAGCTCTGCTTTCTGATCTAGCTGCTGCACCTCGAGTACAAAGGTACTGGCTCCTTTTTTAGCCAGATTGAGGGCCCGAGGTATAACGATTATGGTTTACCTAGTCGATCTGTTCTTGTTAGACCTGTCAGTAGCCCGCTTAGACCAAAGTATGGGTCATCACATTCAACTACCTGGAATATCTAGGTCAGATTCTCAAACTAGAAGGGATCTTCCTTTAAAACCATGAAGAAAATACTTGGGTCTGATCATAGGTACACCCAGAAAAGGGTATTTGTACCCCAGGCTAAGATCAGCGCCATAAAGGAACTGATTTAGCTAGTCGAAGCAAGATGATTTTCTCCTATTCAACAACTGAGGTTGTCGGGAAAGATGGTGGCTTCATTCAAGGCCGTTCCTTATGCTCAGTCTCATTCTAGACTGCTGCAAAACAGTATCCTATCGGCTTGAAACAAAGAGCAGTGTGTCTGACTCCAAACCCTACGGCCACATCACCCTGATAGCGCTCAATCTCGTCTGATCTTGGAGGCTAAGCAGGGTAGGGCCTGGTTAGTACCCGGATGAAAGACCACCTGGAAATACCAGGTGCTGTAGGCTGGGTGTGCCGGAGCCTCAGTTTAAGGTTAACGTCCAAAAAATCTGCAATGGGGGAAAATCCTTCGGTTACCTGGGAAATGGTAACAACATATGCCAACCTTTTTTTGTTTAGGTAGGGGGACAGTCCTGAAAGAGGCAGCTGTCCAAGAGAAGTAGCCTAGATCAGAAATGGCCTTGCCCATTAACATTTTAGAAATTCAGGCAGAACACTTGGTCCTGAGGGCCTGAACGTTTAAGATTAGGGTATTGTCCTGCTAGGATTCAATCTGTTTATGGCTCAGCAATGGCTTATATTAATCACCAAGGGGGCACAAAAAGTTGTGTGGCCCAGAGAGGTGAATCTTATCCTATCTTGGGCAGAAAACAATGTACTTTGCCTATCGGCAGTTTTCTTTCTAGGAATAGAAAATTGGCAGGCGGACTACTTGAGTTGCCAGCAGTTGTTCCTGGGAGAATGGTTCCTTCACCCCGATATCTTCCTGTCAATATGTCAAGGATGGGGGATCCCAGACATGGATCTGTTTGCGTCCAGGATCAACAAAAAAGATCGACATCTTTGTGTCAAGAACAAAGGATCCGCTAGCATGCGGAATGGATGCATTGCTATTCCCGTGGAATCAGTTCTCACTGATTTTGCGCATTTCCTCCTGTTCTGCCTGCATCCACGACTTCTTCACAGGACCAAGCAGGAAGGGAAGTCTTTGATTCTTGTGACCCCCAGCGGGGTCCACGAAACCTTGGTATGCAGAGTTCGTAGAGATGGCAGTGGGTAACCCAATGGACCCTACTTTCACAGCCAGACCTTCTCTCGCAAGGTCCGGAGTTCTAGCCTACTTTACAAATGCTAAATTTAACTGTTTGGCTATTGAAGCTCACACTCTGAAGAAGTGTGGGCTGTCAAGTTCGGTAGTTTTCTACCTTGGTTGATGCAGAGCCGGCCTCCGTGGTTATATATTATGGAGTCTGGGAAACGTATGTCTCCTGATGTGAAACCAGGAGCTGCACCCCAGGAAATAAAGTAAGGTAGAGTCCTTGACTTTTCTGCAGATGGGGTGAGAAATAAAGCTGACCTTGAGTGCTTTCTAAAGACAGGTCTCGGCCTTATCGGTATTATTTCAGTGACCACTTGCTTTGCACTCTTTGGTCCATAACTTTATTCAGGGGGTAACACGACTTAATCTCTGGTTAAGTAACACAGGAACCCTTGGGACTTGAATTTAGGTTTGTCGGTATTGCAAAACAGACTTTTTTTTTTTTTTGACAAGGAAATGATTTTTTCTGGTAACCATATCTGCTGCAAGAAGGGTATCGGTATTGGCTGCTCTTTCTTGTAACGAGCCATATTTTTATTGTGCACAAGGATAAGGTAGTATTGCGTCCTCATCTTAACTTTTTACCAAAGGTAGTATCAGGTTTTTAACTAAACCAGGATATTGTTCTACCATCTTTTTTCCAGAGCCCTGTTCTTTGGAAGAAAAATCACTACATTTTTCGGATGTGGTGAGAGCAGTCAATGTCTACTTAAAGGCGATTGCTCAGATTCGGAAAACGGATGTTTTTGTTTGTGTTGCCTGTAGGTCCTAAAAGAGGACAGGCAGCATTGAAATCTACTATTCTAAATAGTTTCGACAAGTTAATCATTCAAGCTTATGGTTTAAAGAGGTGGATTCCACCCTCTCGAATCAAAAGGCACTCCTCTGTTAGTGCCTCCTGGGCAGTGCATCACCAAGCCTTCACGGCTCAAATCTGCAAGGCCGCAACTTGGTTTCAGTCTATACATTTACCTGATTCTATCAATAGATGTAACAGGTCATGAGGATATCGCCTTTGGGTGCAGTGTACTGCAGTAGAAGTCCTCTAGTCTCTTATTGCTCTACTTTTGTTGTGTCTCCCTCCCTTCAGTTGGCATTGCTATGGGACATCTCACATAGTAACTACTATGGCTCTGTGTCCAGTGATGTACGAAAAGAAAATAGGATTCTCACATGTGAAGGTATATCAGTAGAACGTATCTCCTCAAACCGCAAATATGTAAGTAAATTGGAAAAATCCCAGCAGCCAGTGTTCTGAAAAATAGTAATGTCAAACCCCTTCCATCCTTTAGCATGGGTGCTCAACCTGTGGCCCTCCAGCTGTTGCAGAACTAAAACTCCCATTATGCCTCTGCCTTTGGGAGTCCTGCTTGTAACTGCAGCTTGCAATGCCTCATGGGTGGTGTAGTTCTGCA